>NC_133333.1:4028156-4124243 GCF_042186555.1 Aquarana catesbeiana | reverse complement strand
GAGAATATCATGTATGTTAGCAGACAGTGATATTGTGAGATCTACGAGACCCATTTTTAAAGAGTTACAAACCCCCCCCCCCCCCACCTCCTGGGTGATCTCTGGACAACAAACGTTGTAGAAGATTCCTTTGTTTGTTATTCTGAAGAAATAGCTGTCTGTTTCTCTGTGTCCATGTGAGTGACTTTATAATCATCAATCAGCTGCTGCACCTGCAGGGGCTCTAATGAGGAAAGTAGCGGGGTCTGCATCCCTTTAGACACGATGTCCCTTTGGGAGCGTCTCACCAAAAATGACATTTGTGTTGCAGGGGATGCCCAAAATCTGCTTTGTACCTCAGTTCAGACTTCTGTAAGCCAATTACACAAGCAGGAAGTGACATTTTTTTTTTGGGGGGGGGGGGCGCTCTGTATACCATCAGTGTACACAGCGCCTCCAGGTGGCCAGATTGAATTTTACAGAAAATTACAGTGGCTGCAGATTGAAAAGGAAAGGCCATTTTTATTAACATTTAATTACAATTGTGACACAAGTCAAATTGTAATTAAATGTTAATAAAAATGGCCTTTCCTTTTCAATCTGCAGCCACTGTAATTTTCTGTAAAATTCAATCTGGCCACCTGGAGGCGCTGTGTACACTGATATATATATATATATAAAAAATTTTTATTTTTTTTAATTTGCAACTTTTCCCATGAAAGTGTAGTTACCCTTTAAAGAATTATATGGAGGTCAGGGATGGTACGGCACGATATAAGAAATCGCACGAGACCAAACTAAACACTTTAAATACAAACATGGCCGAACCACCGAGCATGCGGGACATGACGCCCCCCGAGCAACACAGACCTAGCAGAGTACAAGTCATTACGCAGACCGCGTCACAGCTTACCTGGGATCTACGCCGCGCTCCTTCTGAACCGTCACAATACTAATCTGTCCGAACGTATCCTGATTAAAAGAAAGAAAGAAAAAAAAAGTCACATCCCCGATGATGTCATGTGACGAAACGCGTAGGGAGGGACCTAGCATGGCATCATCATACATAGCATTGACCATGCTCACATCTGTAAGCAGCTGTGAGCTTGATTTAACCCCTTGTCTACCATGATGTCTATAAAGCATACCTTGGCACACAAAGGGTTTAAAAAAAATAAAAAAAAATTTTAAAAGATTTAAAAAAAAAAGGACTGGAATTATTATTACTTTTATAAGAACAAAAAGAACTCAGAGTAACCAATCGTCTGATCCACTTGCCGACCACCTAATTGGGAAATTAATACTGGAGTTATAGCTCAAGTTAGATGCCATAACTCCGGTATTAATTCCTCCCTGAGGCGCCGCTCTTCTGATAAAAACGATCCAAGCGGTGGATTCGCCACCGGATCAATTTTAGAAACGCTGCCCCCCCCCTCCCCCACCGCTTTCTGGTGGTTTCCTGGTCGATCGGTGGCTCTGGGAACTGATCTGGCGCTGGCTGGTCACAGAGATAAGAGAAGGAAAGATGGCCTCCGCTCATCTCTATGGTCTAGGAGGACCGGAGGGATGTCATGATGTCAATGTAAATGGCCATTTTTTTTTTTTTAAAAGCAAAAGATCAAATAATTACATTTTTTTTTTTGATCTTTTGTTTTTAAAAGGTAGAGGAGAGATTTGGGGTCCAGATCTCTCCATAAAGAGGACCTGTCATGCTGTATTGTTATCCCACTGGATGTTTATATTCCTTGCAAAAGCAACAAAAGTGATCAAAATCTTTTTTTTTTTTTTTTTAAAAAGGGACAGTGTAAAAATATAAAAAAAAAATAAATTAAAAAAAAAAAAAAAAAAAAAATTGTTCTTTAAGTGCCCCGGTCCCCCTATGCTTGCGCACAGTGGTAAACACATACGTAGGTCACACCCACATATGTAAACGGTGTTCGCACCACACGTGTGAGGTATCGCTGCGAATGTCAGAGCGAGAGCAATAATTCTAGCACTAGACCTCCTCTGTAAGTGCCGGTTCACACCAGAGCGCTCTGCGGATCGCTTGCGATGTCCATGTGATGCGATTTCGGCCATACAGATAGTATCGCATTCGGACCAAACTGGCACAGGACCCTTATTTTGATCCGCACCAGAATCGGAACACCCGTGCGATCCGATTCATGTCCGAACCGTCAGTTCGCGGTGCGACGTGCAGAGCCAAAATGGGGGCGTCATTAACATTGTATTGACACACCCAGCAGTTCGCATATGGCAGTGTGAACTGCCGCGCGAGTCGTGTGCGATGCGGGAACCCGCAGTGGATTTGCAGGGTTCCCCCGCCGCACAAGTGTGAACCGAGGCCAATGCTAAACTGGTAACCTGCAAACATTTTTAAAGCGTCGCCTATGGAGATTTTTAAGTACCGTAGTTTGGCGCCATTCCACGAGGCGTGCGCAATTTTAAAGCGTGGCATGTTGTTAGGTGTCTATTTACTCGGAGGGGAAGATTATCTTTCATATTTTACCAAAAAAAATTGGCTTTTTTTTAATCATAGTTTACTTTTTTCCAAAAATTGCGTTTTTGGAAAAACTGCTGGGCAAAAACCATGTGACATAAAAATTGCAACAACCGCCATTTTATTCTCTAGGGCCTCTACAAAAAAAAAAAAAAAATATATATATATATATAATAATAATAATAATAATAATAATAAAATATATTATATATTAAAAAAAAAAAAAAAACAAACACACACAAAAGATTAGCATTTTTTTTTCTTTTTGCTAGAAAATTACTTAGAACCCCCCAAACATTTTATATATTTTTTTATAAAGAAGAGGCCCCTAGAGAATAAAATGGGGGCTGTTGCAATATTTTTTTTCTGTCACGCACAGCCATTATGTTTGGGGGTTCTAAATAAATTTTCTAGCAAACAAATATAAATTTTTACTTGTAAACAAAGTGTCAGAAAAAGGCGGGGCCAGCAAGCGGATAACAGGAGGGCGAGTGTGCAGCCCACCCACCTTGAGGATGATGGTGTCGGCCTCGGCCAGCGGGCAGCGGCGGTGGGTCATCAGTATGTGGAGTCGCGGTTTCCAGTGGAAGACGATGAGGAGGAGCCCCAGGGTCAGGGCGCAGCACACGTAACTCAGGACGCTCCATGCCGTCACCTTCCGATAGCCGCAAAGCTCCTGCGGAGGAAAAAAGAAGTATGTGAGATCGGCAGAGAGTTCAGCCTGGAAGTGGTCGGTGCTGGGCGGCTATTGGACGCACCGCACACCGGTATGGTGTTCCCAATTATAGAGGACATGGCTGCACCCATACTAGGATCAGTGCCGATACCGAGTATTTCCAGGTATCGGTACTCGGGCAAATGCACCGATAATTTCAGGCTCGGCTCTTTGAGCTCTCAGTGGGGTCTCCCCGGCGTTAAAGAAGTCCGGTAATTGGAGCTATCAAAAAAAAAAAAAAAGCAGCCAGCAATGTTTATCAACAACATTGCTCAGCCCTGAAACACTCAAATAAAAAGAAACATTGTTTTTTTTTTGTATCTTTCTATTTCTTCATCTGCAGATCAAAGGGATGAACAAAAGTTCCTCTGTTTAACCCCTTAATAACCCTCAATTTACTCTAATCGGCCTCAATTAACTCCCTATTCTCCTCCATTTAATTATTATTTTCCTGCTTTTTTTTTTTTTTTTTTTTCACGTCTATTTTTATAAACGATAAACAGTTAAAACTTTTTTTTTTTTTGCTTTGTTAGTGAATATTTGACAAATATATATTTACATATTATTTACACATTTCCAATTGAAAAAGCGCTAAATTATAAAATCAATTCAATTTATTTGTATATAAAACTTTTCAATGCTTTGTACCATTGCTGACAGCTGAAGTAAGAACAAAACAGTTGCAGTCGGTATCGGCGAGTACTAAAAAAAAAAAAAAAAAAGTGTATCGGTACTCGTAGTAATAAAATGGTATTGGTGCATCCCTAATAGAGGATTCTGGGAAAGGGAGGCGGGGTCAGCGGCCATGATGGTCCTCCCTACAGCAGGGATATGCAATTAGCGGACCTCCAGCTGTTGCAAAACTACAAGTCCCATCATGCCTCTGCTATTGGGTGTCATGCTTGTGGCTGTCAGAGTCTTGCTATGCCTCATGGGACTTGTAGTTCTGCAACAGCTGGAGGTCCGCTAATTGCATATCCCTGCCCTACAGGATAGTTCTGCCTGTGACCATCTTCTGTTATTCCTGACACCCGATGTCCGGAAAGTGACTGCGCAGAGGACGCCTCAGATAGGAGGAGGGACGGCGGGCGTTAACTCGGTTATGTGGGGTCAGCAGCCCCCCCCCCGTCAGATGCGGGCACAGCGGTACTCACCATGCACTGCTGGGCTTTCCAGACCGGGAGCGTCCCGTAGTTGGCGCCGTGCTGATCCCCCAGCAGCTTGCTGCTGTCTGCAAATAGAAGAAAAAGAAATGATGACTCAGCAGGAAGTTCATAACACTGAACAATTGTATCCATTGTATAACACCGACCTATGACATGGCGCTGTACCAAGCACCTGTCACATCAGTGCCCGCCCCTCCCCCCAGCAGGGGGGCAAAATATCCCAACCACGCTCACAGTTGGGACAATTTTAACTGAAAATCAATTAACCTGCCGAGCATGTCGAGAACTGGAGCAGACTGGCAGCATATCCCCTCCCCCCTCCATGGGAGTCAGGGAGATCAGACTACACACCAATGCATGGAGGCAGAACATCCTTCCCATTGGTTGGAAATAAACTCTATTCAGGAAAGTCAGGGAGATCAGACTACACACCAATGCATGGAGGCAGAACATCCTACCCATTGGTTGGAAATAAACTCTATTCAGGAAAGTCAGGGAGATCAGACTACACACCAATGCATGGAGGCTGATGAGTTATTATTAGAGATGCCTCCTGGTCCCTGTTCCTGGCCCCTTGGGGAGAGGCTGTCCTGTCTCCTCCCCACCTCATTGGGAGGCCAAGATTGTCAGGTTTATGTGGCTCCTCCCACAAAGACGTGCCAGAAGCTTGTTACCTAAAACTGCCCCAACTGTGAGCGTGGTGGGGACATTGTTAACCCCGATGTGGAGGGGGGGGGGGCTGGTGAGGCCACCATGTCTGTTCCTGACCCCCCGAGGAATGATGGCAGAGCGTTTCATACAGGTTCCACCCGCCTCCACCTGGGGGGCATAAAAAGAGGTATCAGGGTCCCCCCGCCATCGCCTAGTTTGGCTCCCCAAATTCCGGTTCCTCGCACCTCTCCGTATCCCATCAAGTTCCAAAGTCCAGAGCTGTTACCAAGGAGACCGCAAGGACCATGAATCCAGCACTACACCCCCCCCCCCCCCATATCACAGCACCGGAAGTCTCTGTCACCGACACCCCGTGTGACCTCACACTGTGTACACAGCCCATCATCACCGCCGGTGATTTCCATACTTCCCGGCTAAAGTCCAGCAGAACACGAAGAGGAACTCCGCCAGAAACAGACAATAGGGGGCGGAGACTCCACCCAGCAGACGGGTCTGTGCCGGGACAAAGGTTTATTAAAGGGGAACTCAGGACAAAAAAAAAAAAACCCTTTAAGTTTAAGGATTAGATCCTTATGTTTTTATTTCTTTCCCCCCTAGGGAGATTCCCCCTGGTGTCACCAGGACAGGAAGTGATGGGGAGATTCCCCCTGGTGTCACCAGCACGGGAAGTGATGGGGAGATTCGCCCTGGTGTCACCAGGACGGGAAGTGATGGGGAGATTCGCCCTGGTGTCACCAGGATGGGAAGTGATGGGGAGATTCGCCCTGGTGTCACCAGGATGGGAAGTGATGGGGAGATTCGCCCTGGTGTCACCAGGATGGGAAGTGATGGGGAGATTCGCCCTGGTGTCACCAGGACGGGAAGTGATGGGGAGATTCGCCCTGGTGTCACCAGGACGGGAAGTGATGGGGAGATTCGCCCTGGTGTCACCAGGACGGGAAGTGATGGGGAGATTCGCCCTGGTGTCACCAGGATGGGAAGTGATGGGGAGATTCGCCCTGGTGTCACCAGGATGGGAAGTGATGGGGAGATTCGCCCTGGTGTCACCAGGATGGGAAGTGATGGGGAGATTACTCCTGGTGTCACCAGGATGGGAAGTGATGGGGAGATTACTCCTGGTGTCACCAGGATGGGAAGTGATGGGGAGATTACTCCTGGTGTCACCAGGATGGGAAGTGATGGGGAGATTACTCCTGGTGTCACCAGGATGGGAAGTGATGGGGAGATTACTCCTGGTGTCACCAGGATGGGAAGTGATGGGGAGATTACTCCTGGTGTCACCAGGATGGGAAGTGATGGGGAGATTCGCCCTGGTGTCACCAGGACGGGAAGTGATGGGGAGATTACTCCTGGTGTCACCAGGATGGGAAGTGATGGGGAGATTCGCCCTGGTGTCACCAGGACGGGAAGTGATGGGGAGATTACTCCTGGTGTCACCAGGATGGGAAGTGATGGGGAGATTCGCCCTGGTGTCACCAGGATGGGAAGTGATGGGGAGATTCGCCCTGGTGTCACCAGGACAGGAAGTGATGCGGAGATTTTTTAACCTAAGGAGAACTTTTTTTGTATACATTTGAATTGTATTGAATTCAGCACTAAATGGATATATAATCATATTATCAACATTTGTATTTTGGTGCAAAATAACATTTCCTATAAGCCTGCAAAGTTGCAAAACATTAAAATTTCCAAAAGTGTCCCCAATTTTCACCACCAGTGTATATATGGCGTCCGGGAGGCGGGGTTTATTCCTGGGCGGAGCATAGATCTTCTCCTGTGTCTGTGCTGGAAGTGCACATAATTGCACTGAGATTGAACCGTCACCCTATTAGACTGTAAGCTCTTATGGTCAGGCCCCTCCTAACCTCCTGTAACCCTACTGTCCCCCATTATATTGTAAAGCGCTGAGAAAAATGTTGGCGCCACATAAATCCTGAATGATAATAATAATAATAATAATGATAATAATCATCACTGACAGCTGCAGGCCTCACATGGAGGACTGGGAGAAGCAGCTGTGGGATCACATGATTGCTGTAATCTCCTGTGATTGGCCATCACTGTAATCATTCACCCTGTGAAGAGGAAAGGAAACATTGTACAAGAAACGCTGCTAAAAATAGATGAAGATTAACCAGATGAGGGCGTGATGAAGTGTAGTGAGTGATGAAGTGTAGTGAGTGATGAAGTGCAGTGAGTGATGAAGTGTAGTGAGTGATGAAGTGTAGTGAGTGATGAAGTGCAGTGAGTGATGAAGTGTAGTGAGTGATGAAGTGCAGTGAGTGATGAAGTGTAGTGAGTGAAGTGCAGTGAGTGATGAAGTGCAGTGAGTGATGAAGTGCAGTGAGTGATGAAGTGCAGTGAGTGATGAAGTGCAGTGAGTGATGAAGTGCAGTGAGTGATGAAGTGTAGTGAGTGATGAAGTGCAGTGAGTGATGAAGTGCAGTGAGTGATGAAGTGCAGTGAGTGATGAAGTGCAGTGAGTGATGAAGTGCAGTGAGTGATGAAGTGCAGTGAGTGATGAAGTGCAGTGAGTGATGAAGTGCAGTGAGTGATGAAGTGTAGTGAGTGATGAAGTGTAGTGAGTGATGAAGTGTAGTGAGTGATGAAGTGCAGTGCGTTTATGTAGGACAACAAAAAAAAAGAAGCACTATTTCTCTGGGCTCTAATACGGGTACAAATAACAAATATCGCAGGGATGGGATGAGGGGCAGAGAGGTGACGCAGGGATGGGATGAGGGGCAGAGAGGTGACGATGGGATGGGATGAGGGGCAGAGAGGTGACGATGGGATGGGATGAGGGGCAGAGAGGTGACGATGGGATGGGATGAGGGGCAGAGAGGTGACGATGGGATGGGATGAGGGGCAGAGAGGTGACGCAGGGATGGGATGAGGGGCAGAGAGGGGACGCAGGGATGGGATGAGGGGCAGAGAGGTGACGCAGGGATGGGATGAGGGGCAGAGAGATGACGCAGGGATGGGATGAGGGGCAGAGAGGGGACGCAGGGATGGGATGAGGGGCAGAGAGGTGACGCAGGGATGGGATGAGGGGCAGAGAGGTGACGATGGGATGGGATGAGGGGCAGAGAGGTGACGATGGGATGGGATGAGGGGCAGAGAGGTGACGATGGGATGGGATGAGGGGCAGAGAGGTGACGCAGGGATGGGATGAGGGGCAGAGAGGGGACGCAGGGATGGGATGAGGGGCAGAGAGGTGACGCAGGGATGGGATGAGGGGCAGAGAGGTGACGATGGGATGGGATGAGGGGCAGAGAGGTGACGATGGGATGGGATGAGGGGCAGAGAGGTGACGCAGGGATGGGATGAGGGGCAGAGAGGTGACGATGGGATGGGATGAGGGGCAGAGAGGGGACGCAGGGATGGGATGAGGGGCAGAGAGGTGACGCAGGGATGGGATGAGGGGCAGAGAGGTGACGCAGGGATGGGATGAGGGGCAGAGAGGTGACGCAGGGATGGGATGAGGGGCAGAGAGGTGACGCAGGGATGGGATGAGGGGCAGAGAGGTGACGATGGGATGGGATGAGGGGCAAAGAGGGGACGCAGGGATGGGATGAGGGGCAGAGAGGGGACGCAGGGATGGGATGAGGGGCAGAGAGGTGACGATGGGATGGGATGAGGGGCAGAGAGGTGACGCAGGGATGGGATGAGGGGCAGAGAGGTGACGATGGGATGGGATGAGGGGCAGAGAGGGGACGCAGGGATGGGATGAGGGGCAGAGAGGTGACGCAGGGATGGGATGAGGGGCAGAGAGGTGACGCAGGGATGGGATGAGGGGCAGAGAGGTGACGATGGGATGGGATGAGGGGCAGAGAGGTGACGATGGGATGGGATGAGGGGCAGAGAGGTGACGATGGGATGGGATGAGGGGCAGAGAGGTGACGCAGGGATGGGATGAGGGGCAGAGAGGGGACGCAGGGATGGGATGAGGGGCAGAGAGGTGACGCAGGGATGGGATGAGGGGCAGAGAGGTGACGATGGGATGGGATGAGGGGCAGAGAGGTGACGATGGGATGGGATGAGGGGCAGAGAGGTGACGCAGGGATGGGATGAGGGGCAGAGAGGTGACGATGGGATGGGATGAGGGGCAGAGAGGGGACGCAGGGATGGGATGAGGGGCAGAGAGGTGACGCAGGGATGGGATGAGGGGCAGAGAGGTGACGCAGGGATGGGATGAGGGGCAGAGAGGGGACGCAGGGATGGGATGAGGGGCAGAGAGGTGACGATGGGATGGGATGAGGGGCAGAGAGATGACGCAGGGATGGGATGAGGGGCAGAGAGGTGACGATGGGATGGTATGAGGGGCAGAGAGGTGACGCAGGGATGGGATGAGGGGCAGAGAGGTGACGATGGGATGGGATGGGATGAGGGGCAGAGAGGTGACGCAGGGATGGGATGAGGGGCAGAGAGATGACGCAGGGATGGGATGAGGGGCAGAGAGGTGACGATGGGATGGGATGAGGGGCAGAGAGGTGACGCAGGGATGGGATGAGGGGCAGAGAGGGGACGCAGGGATGGGATGAGGGGCAGAGAGGTGACGCAGGGATGGGGTGAGGGGCAGAGAGATGACGCAGGGATGGGATGAGGGGCAGAGAGGTGACGATGGGATGGGATGAGGGGCAGAGAGGTGACGATGGGATGGGATGAGGGGCAGAGAGGTGACGCAGGGATGGGATGAGGGGCAGAGAGGTGACGCAGGGATGGGATGAGGGGCAGAGAGGGGACGATGGGATGAGGGGCAGAGAGGTGACGCAGGGATGGGATGAGGGGCAGAGAGGGGACGCAGGGATGGGATGAGGGGCAGAGAGGGGACGCAGGGATGGGATGAGGGGCAGAGAAGGGACGCAGGGATGGGATGAGGGGCAGAGAGGTGATGATGGGATGGGATGAGGGGTAGAGAGGTGACGATGGGATGGGATGAGGGGCAGAGAGGGGACGCAGGGATGGGATGAGGGGCAGAGAGGTGACGCAGGGATGGGATGAGGGGCAGAGAGGTGACGCAGGGATGGGATGAGGGGCAGAGAGGTGACGCAGGGATGGGATGAGGGGCAGAGAGGTGACGATGGGATGGGATGAGGGGCAGAGAGGGGACGCAGGGATGGGATGAGGGGCAGAGAGGTGACGCAGGGATGGGATGAGGGGCAGAGAGGTGACGCAGGGATGGGATGAGGGGCAGAGAGGTGACGATGGGATGAGGGGCAGAGAGGTGACGCAGGGATGGGATGAGGGGCAGAGAGGTGACGCAGGGATGGGATGAGGGGCAGAGAGGTGACGCAGGGATGGGATGAGGGGCAGAGAGGTGACGCAGGGATGGGATGAGGGGCAGAGAGGTGACGATGGGATGGGATGAGGGGCAAAGAGGGGACGCAGGGATGGGATGAGGGGCAGAGAGGGGACGCAGGGATGGGATGAGGGGCAGAGAGGTGACGATGGGATGGGATGAGGGGCAGAGAGGTGACGCAGGGATGGGATGAGGGGCAGAGAGGTGACGATGGGATGGGATGAGGGGCAGAGAGGGGACGCAGGGATGGGATGAGGGGCAGAGAGGTGACGCAGGGATGGGATGAGGGGCAGAGAGGTGACGATGGGATGGGATGAGGGGCAGAGAGGTGACGATGGGATGGGATGAGGGGCAGAGAGGTGACGATGGGATGGGATGAGGGGCAGAGAGGTGACGCAGGGATGGGATGAGGGGCAGAGAGGGGACGCAGGGATGGGATGAGGGGCAGAGAGGTGACGCAGGGATGGGATGAGGGGCAGAGAGGTGACGATGGGATGGGATGAGGGGCAGAGAGGTGACGATGGGATGGGATGAGGGGCAGAGAGGTGACGCAGGGATGGGATGAGGGGCAGAGAGGTGACGCAGGGATGGGATGAGGGGCAGAGAGGTGACGCAGGGATGGGATGAGGGGCAGAGAGGGGACGCAGGGATGGGATGAGGGGCAGAGAGGGGACGCAGGGATGGGATGAGGGGCAGAGAGGTGACGATGGGATGGGATGAGGGGCAGAGAGGGGACGCAGGGATGGGATGAGGGGCAGAGAGGTGACGCAGGGATGGGATGAGGGGCAGAGAGGTGACGCAGGGATGGGATGAGGGGCAGAGAGGGGACGCAGGGATGGGATGAGGGGCAGAGAGGTGACGATGGGATGGGATGAGGGGCAGAGAGATGACGCAGGGATGGGATGAGGGGCAGAGAGGTGACGATGGGATGGTATGAGGGGCAGAGAGGTGACGCAGGGATGGGATGAGGGGCAGAGAGGTGACGATGGGATGGGATGGGATGAGGGGCAGAGAGGTGACGCAGGGATGGGATGAGGGGCAGAGAGATGACGCAGGGATGGGATGAGGGGCAGAGAGGTGACGATGGGATGGGATGAGGGGCAGAGAGGTGACGCAGGGATGGGATGAGGGGCAGAGAGGGGACGCAGGGATGGGATGAGGGGCAGAGAGGTGACGCAGGGATGGGGTGAGGGGCAGAGAGATGACGCAGGGATGGGATGAGGGGCAGAGAGGTGACGATGGGATGGGATGAGGGGCAGAGAGGTGACGATGGGATGGGATGAGGGGCAGAGAGGTGACGCAGGGATGGGATGAGGGGCAGAGAGGTGACGCAGGGATGGGATGAGGGGCAGAGAGGGGACGATGGGATGAGGGGCAGAGAGGTGACGCAGGGATGGGATGAGGGGCAGAGAGGGGACGCAGGGATGGGATGAGGGGCAGAGAGGGGACGCAGGGATGGGATGAGGGGCAGAGAAGGGACGCAGGGATGGGATGAGGGGCAGAGAGGTGATGATGGGATGGGATGAGGGGTAGAGAGGTGACGATGGGATGGGATGAGGGGCAGAGAGGGGACGCAGGGATGGGATGAGGGGCAGAGAGGTGACGCAGGGATGGGATGAGGGGCAGAGAGGTGACGCAGGGATGGGATGAGGGGCAGAGAGGTGACGCAGGGATGGGATGAGGGGCAGAGAGGTGACGATGGGATGGGATGAGGGGCAGAGAGGGGACGCAGGGATGGGATGAGGGGCAGAGAGGTGACGCAGGGATGGGATGAGGGGCAGAGAGGTGACGCAGGGATGGGATGAGGGGCAGAGAGGTGACGATGGGATGAGGGGCAGAGAGGTGACGCAGGGATGGGATGAGGGGCAGAGAGGGGACGCAGGGATGGGATGAGGGGCAGAGAGGGGACGCAGGGATGGGATGAGGGGCAGAGAAGGGACGCAGGGATGGGATGAGGGGCAGAGAGGTGATGATGGGATGGGATGAGGGGTAGAGAGGTGACGATGGGATGGGATGAGGGGCAGAGAGGGGACGCAGGGATGGGATGAGGGGCAGAGAGGTGACGCAGGGATGGGATGAGGGGCAGAGAGGTGACGCAGGGATGGGATGAGGGGCAGAGAGGTGACGCAGGGATGGGATGAGGGGCAGAGAGGTGACGCAGGGATGGGATGAGGGGTAGAGAGGTGACGATGGGATGGGATGAGGGGCAGAGAGGGGACGCAGGGATGGGATGAGGGGCAGAGAGGTGACGCAGGGATGGGATGAGGGGCAGAGAGGTGATGATGGGATGGGATGAGGGGCAGAGAGGTGACGCAGGGATGGGATGAGGGGCAGAGAGGTGACGCAGGGATGGGATGAGGGGCAGAGAGGGGACGATGGGATGGGATGAGGGGCAGAGAGGTGATGATGGGATGAGGGGCAGAGAGGTGACGATGGGATGGGATGAGGGGCAGAGAGGTGACGCAGGGATGGGATGAGGGGCAGAGAGGTGATGATGGGATGGGATGAGGGGCAGAGAGGTGACGCAGGGATGGGATGAGGGGCAGAGAGATGACGCAGGGATGGGATGAGGGGCAGAGAGGTGACGATGGGATGGGATGAGGGGCAGAGAGGTGACGCAGGGATGGGATGAGGGGCAGAGAGGTGACGCAGGGATGGGATGAGGGGCAGAGAGGTGATGATGGGATGAGGGGCAGAGAGAGGAGACCGCCCCCTTGGGCAGGAGAAGGAGGGGAAGCGCAAAAGAGTCAGACCAATCAGAACACATATAAACAAGATGCATCCAACCAGCAGAAAGTCACTGAAAGGTTAACAGGGAGAAGATAATGAAACACAATAACCTCACAAAGAGAAAAAGAGGAAGCCACACCCACAGCTGGTCCCACTGATCCTTCCAGTCAGGGAAACGCAGCGTCCAATCAGATTGTCTGAAAAATGAGATCCTTGTCAGTCAGCCCTACAAACCAATCAGTCTCCGGCCTGAGGTCAGTCACGTCTCTCTGCACGTCCGCCAAGATGAGGAATATGAGGCACACCCCATAGAGCCCAATGGAGGGGCATGACGATCGCAGGAGGAGTCATTTCCTCAGTCTCCCCTCCCCCAGTGATCAGACTGTACATTGTAACTTTGTAGTTACAATGATTTGCCTGCATAGAGAAGCACAGAAGACCTGGTGATGACATCACTGGGTATAAAATAAAGAATGAAAACACTCATTTATTTATAAATGTCATTCTTGTATTGATGAGGGGGGAGGGGAACCAGGGAAGTGAGATATGAAGAGTATAAATGTCAGCGTTCCATGTTTGTTCTCAGTATTCTTCTTTAATTACTCAGCAGGCGGATATGTTTGCTCTGCGCTGTACAATAATTAAGATCTCCTCTCAACGCCACATCGTGTTCTAGGCGATCCGCCCCAGTGCGGAGGCCGAGACATCTCCATGAATGATTGTCGTGGAGCGGGCTCTGCGCTCTCTCTCTCTGTCGTGAAACGGGCTCTGCGCTCTCTCTCTGTCGTGGAGCCTGCTCTGCGCTCTCTCTCTCTCTCTGTCGTGGAGCGGGCTCTGCGCTCTCTCTCTCTGTCGTGGAGCGGGCTCTGCATTCTCTTTCTCTCTGTCGTGGAGCGGGCTCTGCATTCTCTTTCTCTCTGTCGTGGAGCGGGCTCTGCGCGCTCTCTCTCTCTGTCGTGGAGCGGGCTCTGCGCTCTCTCTCTCTGTCGTGGAGCGGGCTCTGCGTTCTCTCTCTCTGTCGTGGAGCGGGCTCTGCGTTCTCTTTCTCTCTGTCGTGGAGCGTGCTCTGCGTTCTCTTTCTCTCTGTCGTGGAGCGGGCTCTGCGTTCTCTTTCTCTCTGTCGTGGAGCGTGCTCTGCGCGCTCTCTCTCTCTGTCGTGGAGCGTGCTCTGCGCGCTCTCTCTCTCTCTGTCGTGGAGCGTGCTCTGCGCTCTCTTTCTCTCTGTCGTGGAGCGGGCTCTGCGCTCTCTTTCTCTCTGTCGTGGAGCGGGCTCTGCGTTCTCTTTCTCTCTGTCGTGGAGCGGGCTCTGCGCTCTCTTTCTCTCTGTCGTGGAGCGGGCTCTGCGCTCTCTTTCTCTCTGTCGTGGAGCGGGCTCTGCGCTCTCTTTCTCTCTGTCGTGGAGCGGGCTCTGCGCTCTCTCTCTCTGTCGTGGAGCGGGCTCTGCGCTCTCTCTGTCGTGGAGCGGGCTCTGCGCTCTCTTTCTCTCTGTCGTGGAGCGGGCTCTGCGCTCTCTCTCTCTGTCGTGGAGCGGGCTCTGCGCTCTCTCTGTCGTGGAGCGGGCTCTGCGCTCTCTCTGTCGTGGAGCGGGCTCTGCGCTCTCTCTGTCGTGGAGCGGGCTCTGCGCTCTCTCTGTCGTGGAGCGGGCTCTGCGCTCTCTCTGTCGTGGAGCGGGCTCTGCGCTCTCTCTGTCGTGGAGCGGGCTCTGCGCTCTCTCTGTCGTGGAGCGGGCTCTGCGCTCTCTCTCTCTGTCGTGGAGCGGGCTCTGCGCGCGCTCTCTCTGTCGTGGAGCGGGCTCTGCGCACGCTCTCTCTGTCGTGGAGCGGGCTCTGCGCTCTCTCTCTCTGTTGTGGAGCGGGCTCTGCGCTCTCTGTCGTGGAGCGGGCTCTGCGCTCTCTCTCTCTGTCGTGGAGCGGGCTCTGCGCTCTCTCTCTCTGTCGTGGAGCGGGCTCTGCGCTCTCTCTCTCTGTCGTGGAGCGGGCTCTGCGCTCTCTCTCTCTGTCGTGGAGCGGGCTCTGCGCTCTCTCTCTCTGTCGTGGAGCGGGCTCTGCGCTCTCTCTCTCTGTCGTGGAGCGGGCTCTGCGCTCTCTCTCTCTGTCGTGGAGCGGGCTATGCGCTCTCTCTCTCTGTCGTGGAGCGGGCTATGCGCTCTCTCTCTCTGTCGTGGAGCGGGCTATGCGCTCTCTCTCTCTGTCGTGGAGCGGGCTATGCGCTCTCTCTCTCTGTCGTGGAGCAACATGACCAAATTTCCTGTGCCTTTGTAGCTCCCACATCCCCAAAACATCAGAGATCCACCGCCGTGTTTCACAGTAGGAATGGTGGACCTTTCATCATAGGCCTTGTTGACTTCCCTCCAAAGTAGTGTTTATGGTTGTGGCCAAAAAGCTCAATTTTGGACTCATTACTCTAAATGACTTTGTGTCAGAAGGTTTGAGGCTTGTCTCTGTGCTGTTTGGTGTATTGTAAGCGGGATACTTTGTAGCATTTGCGTAGTAATGACTTTCTTCTGGAGACTCGACCGTGCAGCCCATCTTTCTTCAAGGGCCTCCTTATTGTGCATCTTGAAACCACATGTTTTCAGAGAGTCCTGTATTTCACCTGAAGTTATTTGTGGGTTTTCTTTGCATCCCGAACAATTTTCCTGGCAGTTGTTGCTGAAATTTTAGTTGGTCTACCTGACCATGGTTTGGTTTCAATAGAACCCCTCATTTTCCAATTCTTGATTAGAGTTTGAACACTGCTGATTGGCATTCTCAATTCCTTGGATATCTTTTTATATCCCTTTCCTGTTTTATACAGTTCAACTACCTTTTCCCGCAGATCCTTTGACAATTCTTTTGCTTTCCCCATGACTCACAATCCAGAAACGTCAGTGCAGCACTGGATGGAAGATGCAAGGGTCTGTCAGGAGTCCAGAATCTCATTAACCTTTTATACACACACACTAATTACAAGCAAACAGATCACAGGTGGGGATGGTTACCTTTAATAGCCATTCAAACCCCTTTGTGTCAACTTGTGTGCATGTTATCAGGCCTAAATCACCAGGGTATGTAAACTTTTGATCAGGGTCATTTGGATAGTTTCTGTTGTCATTATGATATAAAAAGAATAAATACAGATGATTGATAATAAATGGCTTCAGCCAAACACTAAACATGTGTGAGAGAAAAAATTTTGTGTTATCATTTATATTCTTCCGGAAAAATGGCCAAGACATCATAAATTCTGCCGGGGTATGTAAACTTATGAGCACAGCTGTATAAGTGTGACATCACCGCCCTCCAGATATATGTTATACATGAAAGGAGTGAAATCACCGCCCTCCAGATGTAAGCTATACAGTATATGATAGGAGTGACATCACTGCTCATAGAATATCTGTATACCAGCATACTCTTAGTACATAGTTCACCATTGTTATACCACATTTCCAGCCCCTCCCACCTCCCCGGGCTTACATCTCAAGGCGCTCTTCTCACCACACACACCGTCTCCATGTACAAACATATGACAGCCAACAGCGATGACTTCACAAAACAAATCCTGCAACGCTTCTTCATTCTAAAAGAAGGAAACTACCACAGAGCCCCACCAGGACTGACCTTCTCCTACAGGACAGCGGTCCCCTCACATCCCTCTCTGCCCGTGCAGTGATCACCCAACATGAGCAGATCCCCACGTGGAGTGACCTTCTCCTACAGGACAGCGGTCCCCTCACATCCCTCTCTGCCCGTGCAGTGATCACCCAACATGAGCAGATTCCAGCCAGGAGTGACCATCTCCTACAGGACAGCGGCGACAGCCCACAGCAATGACAGCCCACAGCGATGACTTCACAAAACAAATCCTGCAACGCTTCTTCATTCTAAAAGAAGGAAACTACCATAGATCCCTACCAGGAGTGACCGTCTCCTACAGGACAGCGTTCCCCTCGAATCCCTCTCTGCCCGTGCAGTGATCACCCTACATGAGCAGATCCCCGCCTGGAGTGACTTCTCCTACAGGACAGCAGACCCCTCACATCCCTCCCTGCCCGTGCAGTGATCACCCTACATGAGCAGATTCCCGCCTGGAGTGACTTCTCCTACAGGACAGCAGACCCCTCACATCCCTCCCTGCCCGTGCAGTGATCACCCTACATGAGCAGATTCCCGCAAGGAGCTACCTTCTCCTACAGGACAGTGGTCCCCTCACATCCCTCTCTGCCCGTGCAGTGATCACCCAACATGAGCAGAACCTGCTGGGGTCACAACCCTCCTCCTCTCCCATCTACTCTGAGCGGGGGAGAGAGTGGGGAAGGGCAGAGAGATCACAGTGTGCTGCTCCAGCTCTCCTGTTCTCTCTGCTGCATTTGTCATTGATCCCTCCTCAATAAGAAGAGGTCTTCCACCGCTCCTGGTAATCAGGATCATCTACTCTGATTGTTATGGTAAGAAGAGGGGTGTGAGCTGTGCACTTCACTTTTGGTTACTTCTCCCCCAAAGACTATCCACACACAATATAAAAAAACGTTACAAAACACATTACTTTTAGAAATCAACCTGGCCCAATATCTGAATTACTAGCCCACAATATACCGGATATCAGTCAGGGACCCGACACCTGCCAGGGACCCGACACCAGCCAAAAACAGGACTACTGCCAGGGACCCGACACCAGCCAAAAACAGGACTACTGCCAGGGCCCCAACACCAGCCAGAAACAGGACTACTGCCAGGGCCCCAACACCAGCCAAAAACAGGACTACTGCCAGGGCCCCGACACCAGCCAAAAACAGGACTACTGCCAGGGCCCCAACACCAGCCAGAAACAGGACTACTGCCAGGGCCCCAACACCAGCCAAAAACAGGACTACTGCCAGGGCCCCGACACCAGCCAAAAACAGGACTACTGCCAGGGCCCCGACACCAGCCAAAAACAGGACTACTGCCAGGGCCCCAACACCAGCCAGAAACAGGACTACTGCCAGGGACCCGACACCAGCCAGAAACAGGACTACTGCCAGGGACCAGACACCAGCCAGAAACAGGACTACTGCCAGGGACCCGACATCAGCCAGAAACAGGACTACTGCCAGGGCCCCGACACCAGCCAAAAACAGGACTACTGCCAGGGCCCCGACACCAGCCAAAAACAGGACTACTGCCAGGGCCCCGACACCAGCCAAAAACAGGACTACTGCCAGGGCCCCGACACCAGCCAAAAACAGGACTACTGCCAGGGCCCCGACACCAGCCAAAAACAGGACTACTGCCAGGGACCCGACACCAGCCAAAAACAGAACTACTGCCAGGAACCCGACACCAGACAAACAGGACTACTGCCAGGAACCCGACACCAGACAAACAGGACTACTGCCAGGAACCCGACACCAGCCAAAAACAGGACTACTGCCAGAGACCCGACACCAGCCAAAAACAGGACTACTGCCAGAGACCCGACACCAGCCAGGGACAAGATTACATCCGATCATCACCCACCTATATACTACATCCGATCATCACCCACCTATATACTACATCCGATCATCACCCACCTATATACTACATCCGATCATCACCCACCTATACAATACATCCGATCATCACCCACCTATATACTACATCCGATCATCACCCACCTATATACTACATCCGATCATCACCCACCTATATACTACATCCGATCATCACCCACCTATCCTATACTACATCCGATCATCACCTACCTATATACTACATCCGATCATCACCCACCTATATACTACATCCGATCATCACCTACCTATCCTATACTACATCCGATCATCACCTACCTATATACTACATCCGATCATCACCCACCTATATACTACATCCGATCATCACCTACCTATATACTACATCCGATCATCACCTACCTATATACTACATCCGATCATCACCTACCTATATACTACATCCGATCATCACCCACCTATATACTACATCCGATCATCACCCACCTATATACTACATCCGATCATCACCTACTTATATATTACATCCGATCATCACCCACCTATATACTACATCCGATCATCACCTACCTATATACTACATCCGATCATCACCCACCTATATACTACATCTGATCATCACCTACCTATATACTACATCCGATCATCACCTACCTATCCTATACTACATCCGATCATCACCCACCTATATACTACATCCGATCATCACCCACCTATATACTACATCTGATCATCACCTACCTATATACTACATCCGATCATCACCTACCTATATACTACATCCGATCATCACCCACCTATATACTACATCTGATCATCACCTACCTATATACTACATCCGATCATCACCCACCTATCCTATACTACATCCGATCATCACCCACCTATCCTATACTACATCCGATCATCACCCACCTATATACTACATCCGATCATCACCCACCTATGAAGTGTTGGTTGGACTACAAGCCCCAGCCTGCCCCCCCCTCACCTGTGTATCAGCAGCCGGGGCCTGGTTAGGAGGTGCAGACGGTGTTGTCCCGGGTTCAGGTGTGACAGGTGTAGGAGGGTGCGGACGGATTGTACACCTGGAATTCACACAGACCACACCCACCGTTCACAAACAGCCACATGGCAGCCACAGAACAGGTTTTTCCATGGTACAGGCGTCCTCTCCCGGTATCACCGAGCCCCCAGCCGCTATCTCCTATCCATCAGAGAATGCAGCGGGCGTTACACCCTTTGTTTTCCTTATTTGGCCCCAGCTGGCAACCTGACCGGCTGGTTAAAGTGACGCCGGCTACAAAGTATACACTATATACACAATATAGAGAGAGCAGAGAGTGGGGGAGGAGATCCGGGAAACAGGAAGAGATACATTGTTATCAACCAGCCGATCCACACAATGCGCTCTGCACTGCTGGGAACTGATCTGCTGCATTCAGTGCAGGCGCTGCCTATGTCCCCATACACAGGCAATGATCCAAACATGGCTGGGATCTCCGCCTTCACTGGCTGCATGCTTCTTCATGAGGGTCAGTGGAGGATGGAAGCCGGCAGGAGATCCCAATATTCCCCAAAGGATTACACCAGCCTGGGTGAGAAGCCTCAGGAAGAAGCTGCCACACTATTTCCAGGGCCAGGGCAGCAAAAGGTGAACCTGCGCCACCTCCATGTGACTCAATCCCCCGCAACATGTCCAAATCCCAGGATGGCAGCTTCAACCGAGGCTTCTCACACAGGTTATACAAATGGAAACTGGGATGTAGAGAGTACGGGGGAGGGGGAAATTCACACACCGACTGTCCTTATCCTCTACCCGTCCCGCACATTCCCATCCTCTGCCCGTCCCGCACATTCCCATCCTCTGCCCGTCCCGCACATTCCCATCCTCTGCCCGTCCCGCACATTTGCTTCATTTACCCGTCCCACGCGTTCCTATCCTCTACACTTCCTGCGCGTTCCTATCCTCTGCCCGTCCCGCACCTTCCCCATCCTCTGCAGTCCCGGGCATTCGCACCCTCTACCTGTCCCTTCGCACCCTCTACCCATCTCGCGCCTTCGCACCCTCTAACCGTCCAGCGCCTTCACACCCTCTAACCGCGCCTTCGCACCCTCTACCCGTCCCGCGCCTTCGCACCCTCTACCCGTCTCGCGCCTTCACACCCTCTAACCGCGCCTTCGCACCCTCTAACCGTCCCGCGCCTTCGCACCCTCTACCCGTCCCTTCGCACCCTCTACCCGTCCCGCGCCTTCGCACCCTCTACCCGTCCCGCGCCTTCGCACCCTCTACCTGTCCCTTCGCACCCTCTAACCGTCCAGCGCCTTCACACCCTCTAACCGCGCCTTCGCACCCTCTAACCGTCCCGCGCCTTCGCACCCTCTAACCGTCCCGCGCCTTCGCACCGTCTAACCGTCCCGCGCCTTCGCACCCTCTAACCGTCCCGCGCCTTCGCACCCTCTAACCGTCCCGCGCCTTCGCACCCTCTACCCGTCCCGCGCCTTCGCACCCTCTACCCGTCCCGCGCCTTCGCACCCTCTACCCGTCCCGCGCCTTCGCACCCTCTACCCGTCCCGCGCCTTCGCACCCTCTACCTGTCCCTTCGCACCCTCTACCCGTCTCGCGCCTTCGCACCCTCTAACCGTCCAGCGCCTTCACACCCTCTAACCGCGCCTTCGCACCCTCTACCCGTCCTGCGCCTTCGCACCCTCTAACCGCCTCGCGCCTTCGCACCCTCTAACCGTCCAGCGCCTTCACACCCTCTAACCGCGCCTTCGCACCCTCTAACCGTCCCGCGCCTTCGCACCCTCTACCCGTCCTGCGCCTTCGCACCCTCTAACCGCCTCGCGCCTTCGCACCCTCTAACCGCCCCGCGCCTTCGCACCCTCTAACCGCCCCGCGCCTTCGCACCCTCTAACCGTCCCGCGCCTTCACACCCTCTAACCGTCCCGCGCCTTCGCACCCTCTACCCGCGCCTTCGCACCCTCTAACCGTCCAGCGCCTTCACACCCTCTAACCGCGCCTTCGCACCCTCTAACCGTCCCGCGCTTTCGCACCCTCTAACCGCCCCGCGCCTTCGCACCCTCTAACCGCGCCTTCGCACCCTCTAACCGTCCCGCGCCTTCGCACCCTCTACCCACGCCTTCGCACCCTCTACCCGCCCCGCGCCTTCGCACCCTCTAACCGTCCCGCGCCTTCGCACCCTCCGCACTTCCCCACATGTAGGGGATGTGGATGTGCAGGAAGTGTAGATCACACACACCATACAATCCGATTGTACAACCTGAAACAAATCCTCCACAACAATTAAAGTATAAACCGACAATGTCACCAATCCGGCCGATATGCAGAACTATGGCGGAAAGCGGCCTGAGAATCGCAGAATTGCCTCTGGAATCCAGACTGACGCAGAGCCGATACTCAGAGCTGGGAATGGGAATCCTCACCGTATAAAAGGTCATCCATGTAAAACCCACAATTTCCTCTTCCCGGATCTCATCTCTGATTACTAACATCTCACAGAAGGGGAACTCCGCCCGGGGGGGGGGGGGGGGTTGTGGGGTTATTCTCAGTTCAAAGTGAAGATTTTGGGTCATCTTGGAGAATCCTGGATTGCTCCACAGAAAGGAGAAAAGGAGAACGTATTTTCAGCTGAATTTTGGTCTGATTTTTTTGTGTTCATTTGTAATTTAATGTTTGTTGTTCGGTCTCCATTCCCCCCCCCCCCCCTGTAAAATAAATACAATTCTGATAACATTGGTATAAATGTCTTCAAACTTAATTATATCCCCAAAGTTTGCACAAGAAACCGGCTTTGGCCACCATCATGTCCCGTGACAGACATATTACCAGAGACTGCTAGTGTCAGAAAGAATACTGGAGGATACGGCCATAAGGGCTAAAATGTTTCAAGAAATGATTAGAGACAGCAAGTGACCGATACCAAATTACAAGAGAATTCTAGAGAATGCTACAATGTTACAGGAGACTGTTGATGATAATATCCAAAAGACAACCAGAGAAGAAGCCTAGAGACTGCCTCCATGTGACAAGAGAAGCCTAGAGACTGCCTCCATGTCCCAAGAGAAGCCTAGAGACTGCCTCCATGTCCCAAGAGAAGCCTAGAGACTGCCTCCATGTCCCAAGAGAAGCCTAGAGACTGCCTCCATGTCCCAAGAGAAGCCTAGAGACTGCCTCCATGTCCCAAGAGAAGCCTAGAGACTGCCTCCATGTCCCAAGAGAAGCCTAGAGACTGCCTCCATGTCCCAAGAGAAGCCTAGAGACTGCCTCCATGTCCCAAGAGAAGACTAGAGACTGCCTCCATGTCCCAAGAGAAGACTAGAGACTGCCTCCATGTCCCAAGAGAGGACCAGAGACTGCCTCCATGTGACAAGAGAGGACCAGAGACTGCCTCCATGTGACAAGAGAGGACCAGAGACTGCCTCCATGTGACAAGAGAAGACTAGAGACTGCCTCCATGTCCCAAGAGAAGACTAGAGACTGCCTCCATGTCCCAAGAGAAGACTAGAGACTGCCTCCATGTCCCAAGAGAAGCCTAGAGACTGCCTCCATGTGACAAGAGAAGACTAGAGACTGCCTCCATGTGACAAGAGAAGACTAGAGACTGCCTCCATGTGACAAGAGAAGACTAGAGACTGCCTCCATGTGACAAGAGAAGACTAGAGACTGCCTAGAGAAAAGGCAGTGATGCTTTCACTGTACGCATGCTGCTGCTCAGTTCAGGACAAGCACAGGCTTCATACACAGACTCCTCCTGATCTTCCAGTCTATGGGCTGTATAGATTCTTCACTTCAATTCATCTCCTCAGGACAGGAAAATCCCTGGAAGATGCCGCTGGAAAACATGACACCTTTGTCCCCTGAGATTGTACAGCCTGAAGACTCACCTGTGCTTTAGAATGACAGCCAACAGCGCCCCCCGGGGGGCAGGAGCGGAATGGCAATTTCTCCTCTCTGCCTGTTTTTATGTGAACAAATCCACCCCAACCGCATGTTATAGAAGACGGATGAGGGGTGCGGGGTGAGGCACTCTACATTCACTTGTGGGTCACATTCATGTCACAACTTTCTGCATAGCTTTGCGGCATGTGGGCACCGCCATCAACCCCCATCCACCGCCATCAACCCCCATTACTCCCATCCACCCCCATCAACCCCCATCCACCGCCATCAACCCCCATCACTCCCATCCACCCCCATCCACCGCCATCAACCCCCATCCACCGCCATCAACCCCCATCACTCCCATCCACCGCCATCAACCCCCATCACTCCCATCCACCGCCATCAACCCCCCATCCACCGCCATCAACCCCCCATCCACCGCCATCCCCCCTCATTACCTCCATCAACCCCCCATCCACCCTCCACCCCCATTAGCCCCATCCACCACCATTACCCCCATCCACCGCCATTACCCCTCCCTTCGCCTCCCCTACCCTCACCTCATCTTCAGTTACTATGACTCCCCTCGCCTTCCCTCACCTCACCTCCCCGCCTGTCAGATATCTCTGAAAAGCAATCTGAACGCAGATCACTTTTTGGAGGAGCGGTGAGATTGGACACAGGTGTAACCCCAGCCTAACAATAAGTGGAGCTCAGGGACAGTCACACAACTGTTTTGTGGCTGAGGATTAATCGCTCCTACATACAATGTAAATCAGAAAAGGAGATTAGAAGGCACTCCGGGGGGTCTGTCATGGATGCCATCCTCTGCGTACACTGACCACAGACAGGTGACCCCCCCGAGGTGGCTCTGACCCCCCCCAAATAACTGTCACTAAGCCTGCACAGCTCCCGGCAATTCTTCCCCCATCTCAGACGTTTGGTCAGAGTCAGGCTTCATTCCTTCCTCATGTTGTAACATTTGTTGCAATACGTCTCAGAAGAAACATTTCCTAGAACTCAGGGCGATCCTCCTCCCATCACCCACTGCGGAGGCACGAGGTGGAGATTTCCTCACTCAGCGTCACCCCAGCACATCGCCCCTAATCTCCCCCTCCTCAACAGAACCCTAACCTAACCCCCCTCAACCCAACCGTAATCCAACCCCCAAAGCTCAAACCTCACCCAACCCCCAAAACTCAACCCTAACCTAACCCCCCTCAACCCAACCCCCAAAACTCAACCCTAACCCAACCCCCAAAACTCAACCCTAACCTAACCCCCCTCAACCCAACCCCCAAAACTCAACCCTAACCCAACCCCCAAAACTCAACCCTAACCTAGCCCATCTCAACCCAACCGTAATCCAACACCCAAAACTCAACCCTAACCCAACCCCCAAAACTCAACCCTAACCCAACCCCCAAAACTCAACCCTAACCCAACCCTCCTCAACCCAACCCTAACCCAACCCTAATCTAACCAAACTTTGCTCAACGCTAACTTCAACCACAACCTAAGCTCCTCAGCCCAAGCTGTACTTGACCTAACTCCCTAAGTTTATCACAACAAAAGGAAAAATTTTATGCACTAAAATCCATAATGACTGAACAACCCCACCGATATGACCGATCTGATATCATGAGATTTTGGCAAACTGCTGATCTGCGGTTTTCAGAGTCAGATTCAGAATAATTTATAAATCCCAAATGGAAATGACTGCGATACAATTACAGTCAACAAAGACAACACAAGATCACAATAACGAATGGAACAAGACACAATAAAATTACCAATAACAGCAAATAGTACCAAATAAATCGAAATTCTATACTCTAAAAAACTTCTTTTTTTAATTTTTTTAAAATTTTTTTTTTTAATTTTTTTTTATTTATTTATTTTTTTTTTAAGGTTCGGCAGATAAATTGTCTCCTGGTTGCACACAGACTTCATGGTAATTGGTGGTGATCACCGAATACGGCACATTTCCTCCCAACACTGTGCCAGATCTGCACCAGTGACCAAACACTCATCGAACATCTCACCGGGTGAAGGGATGGGGGAGGGGCAATCGTTATACAGTAATAAAGAGACAATCTGGATCTGTCACATGAGGAGAACAGAATCTGGGTCAGGAGATTTAGATAAGTGTCCGATCACATGACAGCCGATCCCGCAATCTACGACACATGGCCGCCGCCAAAATTCTGCAGCAGAATGAAAGTAGCGATTGTTGCACAAATCAGAACGTCATTATTTATTATCATGTCAGATGGTTCCATCCAATCCATGTGATGTGACCGGAAAGGTCAGCATGTGACCGATATTTGCTGCAGAATTTGTCAGGATGTTACATTTGGAGCAAAAAGAGGTAAAGGAGGCTCACCAAAACTTCACAATTCTGAACTGTGATGTCAGAGCGGACAATGAGATCCGGCACAGAGAACATCAATGACATCATCCATTATATATTCTATATACACTTTGACATCATCCATTATATATTCTATATACAGTGAGTGGAAAAAAGTATTCGAACGGCTGCTGATTTTGTACGTTCGCCCACTGACAAAGAAACGATCAGTCTATAATTTTATTGGTCGGTTTATTATAACAGTGAGAGACAAAACAAAAATATCCATAAAAACACATTTCCAAAAAGTTATAAATTGATTTACATTTTAATGAGGGAAATAAGTATTTGATCCCCTATTAATCAGCAAGATTTCTGGCTCCCAGGTGTCTTCTATACAGGTAACAAGCTGAGATTAGGAGTACTTTCTTAAAAGGGAGTGCTCCTAATCTCAGCTTGTTACCTATATAGAAGGCACCTGTCCACAGAATCAATCGGATTCCAATCTCTCCACCATAGCCAAGACCAAAGATCTGTCCAAGTATGTCGGGGAGAAGATTGTGGACCTGCACAAGGCTGGAATGGGCTATAAGACCATCGCCAAGCAGCTTGGTGAGAGGGTGACAACAGTTGGTGCGATTATTCACAGATGGAAGAAACACAAAATAACGATCGATCTCCCTGGGTCTGGGGCTCCATACAAGGTCTCACCTAGTGGAGGTTCAATGATCATGAGAACGGTGAGGAATCAGCCCAGAACTACACGGGAGAATCTTGTCAATGATCTCAGCTGGGACCATAGTCACCAAGAAAACAATCGGTAACACACTACACCGTGATCGACTGAAATCCTGCAGCCCCCGCAAGGTCCTCCTGCTCAGGAAATCACATGTACAGGTCCGTCTGAAGATTACTAATGAAGATCGAATGATTCCGAGGAGAACTGGGGGAAAGTGTTGTGGTCAGATGAGACCAAAATCGAGATCTTTGGCATCAACGGGAGAAATGCTGCCTATGACGCCAAGAACACCATCCCCACCGTCATACATAGAGGTCCCATGACCCCAAGAACACCATCCCCCACCGTCATACATGGAGGTCCTATGACCCCAAGAACACCATCCCCCACCGTCATACATGGAGGTCCTATGACCCCAAGAACACCATCCCCCACCGTCATACATGGAGGTCCTATGACCCAAAGAACACCATCCCCCACCATCATACATGGAGGTCCCATGACCCCAAGAACACCATCCCCCACCGTCATACATGGAGGTCCTATGACCCAAAGAACACCATCCCCCACTGTCATACATGGAGGAGGAGACATTATGCTTGGGGGGGGGTTCTCCTAAGGGGACAGGACAACTTCACCGCATCAAAGGGACGATGGACGGAGCCATGTACCATCAAATCTTGAATGAGAACTTCCTTCCCTCAGCCAGGGCACTGAAAATTGGTCATGGATGGGTATTCCAGCAGCTCAAGAAGAAGCACATTAAGGTCCTGGAGTGGCCTAGCCAGTCTCCAGACCTTAATCCCGTAGAAAATATGTGGAGGGAGCTGAAGATTCGAGTTACCAAATGGCAGCCTGGAAACCTTAATGACTTGGAGAGGATCTGCAAAGAGGACAAAATCCCTCCTGAGATGTGAGCAAACCTGGAGGCCAACTCCAAGAAACGTCTGACCTCTGTGATTAACCAACAAGGGTTTCTCCACCAACTACCAAGTCATGTTTGGTGAAGGGGGTCAAATACTTCTTTTACTCATTAAAATGCAAATCAATTTATAACTTTTATGAAATGTGTTTTTCTGGATATTTTTGTTGTTATTCTCTCACTGTTATAATAAACCCACCAATAAAATTATAGACCGATCGTTTTTTTGCAAATGTACAAAATCAGCAGCCGATCAAATACTTTTTCCCCTCACTGTACACTCTGACATCATCCATTGTACCAGGAAATATTCAATGTATATTCTACCAGCACATTCCTCTTATCTGCTCCCTTTCGGTCTCGCGGTCTCACCGCACACTACTCTTCTGCGTTCCGAACATTCGTCCCTGAACGCATTGGGTCCCTAAACGCCGCAGCCTGCCATAGACCATTAAAAGCTACATTTAGATTTTATTTGAAATGTGGATTACATTAGACATCTGACATTTAGATTACATTTGACAGTAGCTGTCATGGTTGTTAAGGAGCAGGCGGCCGCCGCGACAGTGGGGTTGCCCGCTGACAGCTGAATCTAAAAAGAATTGCCGGCATATAAAAAAAATTAGGAAAAAAAAAAAACAGCCCTTAGTGTCTGGTATGGGTTTTAAGGGGAACCCCACATCAAATTTTTTTTCTAAATGGCGTGGGGTCCCCCCCAAAATCCATACCAGACCCTTATCCGAGCATGCAGTCCAACAGGCCAGAAAAAAGGGGGTGGGGGGACAAGCAAGCCCCTCCCCCTTCTGAACCACACCAGGCCACATGCCCACAACATGGGGGGTGCTATGCCAAAGCACCTTGGCCCCGTGTTGATGAGGACAAGGGCCTCTTCCCTACAACCCTGGCTGGTGGTTTGCAGGAGGGGGGCTTATCAGAGTCATGGAGCCCCTTTTAACCCGTGGAGGGCATGTGGTCTGGTATGGTTCTACATTGGGGGGGTGTATCCCCCTCCCTTTCCAGGCCTGCATGCTTGGATAGGGGTCTACAATGGATTTTTCTAGGGGACTCCATGACTTTTTTTCTTTAAACATTTTTATGTGACCCAAAGGGCCCGGTACTGGTTGAGGAAAGGGGACCCCCATCCCCCCTTCCCCACGCTGTTTTTTTTTTTTTTTCCATAATTTTTCATTCCCAGCAATTCTTATTACATTGAGCTGACAGCGGGAACCCCGATGACAACTGACCACTCATCGGTTGTGAAGGATGCTGGCGGCCGCCCACTTTCTCGGTTTGGAATGGGCTGTTGGTGCGATTTATTTTCTTCAAGCAAAGTTTCTACTATGACCCGAACAGAGAGGAACCAGTCACCCCCTCCCCCACACCCGGGGTGTAAAGGGTTAATCAGCTCCCACGTGACCAACCTGCAATCTGACTTTCGGAATAAAGAACTCGCATGACACCCGGCGAGCCGACAAAAAGAGGAAGAGAAGATCTCTATCACCTTCCAGACACAACATGAGAAAAAGTGACTTCCACTCGCAGTTGTGGCCCAATTGGCTTTAATGGAGTGAGAATGACGGTCAGAACCGCCACTCAACTCAGCACACCGCGCCAAACCGGCTGAGACCGCTGGCAAACAAAACACGACGGTCATGGCATGAAAACGTCCCCCTCTGGCTGAATGGTAGGTGTCCCCGTCCAATACCAGTCCAATACTGTGCCCGTCCTAGTCCAATACTGTGCCTGTCCCAGTACAATACCAGTCCAACACTGTGCCCGTCCCAGTACAATACCAGTCACACACTGTGCCCGTCCCAGTACAATACCAGTCCAACACTGTGCCCGTCCCAGTACAATACCAGTCCAATACTGTGCCCGTCCCAGTACAATACCAGTCCAACACTGTGCCCGTCCCAGTACAATACCAGTCCAATACTGTGCCCGTCCCAGTACAATACCAGTCCAACACTGTGCCCGTCCCAGTACAATACCAGTCCAACACTGTGCCCGTCCCAGTACAATACCAGTCCAACACTGTGCCCGTCCCAGTACAATACCAGTCCAACACTGTGCCCGTCCCAGTACAATACCAGTCCAATACTGTGCCTGTCCCAGTACAATACCAGTCCAACACTGTGCCCGTCCCAGTACAATACCAGTCCAACACTGTGCCCGTCCCAGTACAATACCAGTCCAACACTGTGCCCGTCCCAGTACAATACCAGTCCAACACTGTGCCTGTTCCAGTACAATACCAGTCCAACACTGTGCCCGTTCCAGTACAATACCAGTCCAACACTGTGCCTGTTCCAGTACAATACCAGTCCAACACTGTGCCTGTTCCAGTACAATACCAGTCCAACACTGTGCCCGTTCCAGTACAATACCAGTCCAACACTGTGCCCGTCCCAGTAAAATACCAGTCCAACACTGTGCCCTTCCCAATACAATACCAGTCCAACACTGTGCCCGTCCCAGTACAATACCAGTCCAACACTGTGCCTGTCCCAGTAAAATACCAGTCCAACACTGGGCCAGTCCCAGTTCAATACTGTGCCCGTCCCAGTACAATACCAGTCCAACACTGTGCCCGTCTTAGGACAATACCAGTCCAACACTGTGCCCGTCCCAGTACAATACCGGTCCAACACTGTGCCTGTCCCAGTAAAATACCAGTCCAACACTGGGCCAGTCCCAGTTCAATACTGTGCCCGTCCCAGTACAATACCAGTCCAACACTGTGCCCGTCCCAGTACAATACCAGTCCAACACTGTGCCCGTCCCAGTACAATACCAGTCCAACACTGTGCCCGTCCCAGTACAATACCAGTCCAACACTGTGCCCGTCCCAGTACAATACCAGTCCAACACTGTGCCTGTCCCAGTAAAATACCAGTCCAACACTGTGCCCGTCCCAGTCCAATACTGTGCCAATACCAGTCCAATACTGTGCCCGTCCCAGTCCAATACCAGTCCAACACTGTGCTTGTCCCAGTAAAATACCAGTCCAATACTGTACCAGTCCCAGTCCAACACTGTGTCTGTCCCAGTAAAATACCAGTCCAACACTGGGCCAGTCCCAGTTCAATACTGTGCCCGTCCCAGTACAATACCAGTCCAACACTGTGCCCGTCTTAGGACAATACCAGTCCAACACTGTGCCCGTCCCAGTACAATACCGGTCCAACACTGTGCCTGTCCCAGTAAAATACCAGTCCAACACTGGGCCAGTCCCAGTTCAATACTGTGCCCGTCCCAGTACAATACCAGTCCAACACTGTGCCCGTCCCAGTACAATACCAGTCCAACACTGTGCCCGTCCCAGTACAATACCAGTCCAACACTGTGCCCGTCCCAGTACAATACCAGTCCAACACTGTGCCTGTCCCAGTAAAATACCAGTCCAACACTGTGCCCGTCCCAGTCCAATACTGTGCCAATACCAGTCCAATACTGTGCCCGTCCCAGTCCAATACCAGTCCAACACTGTGCTTGTCCCAGTAAAATACCAGTCCAATACTGTACCAGTCCCAGTCCAACACTGTGCCTGTCCCAGTACAATACCAGTCCAACACTGTGCCTGTCCCAGTCCAATACTGTGCCCATGCCAGTAAAATACCAGTCCAACACTGTGCCCGCCCCAGTACAATACCAGTCCAACACTGTGCCTGTCCCAGTCCAATACTGTGCCCATGCCAGTAAAATACCAGTCCAACACTGTGCCTGTCCCAGTACAATACCAGTCCAACACTGTGCCAATCCCAGTCCAATACTGTGCCCGTGCCAGTCCAATACTGTGCCCATGGCAGTCCAACACTGTGCCTGTCCCAGTCCAATACCAGTCCAACACTGTGCCCATCCCAGTCCAATACTGTGCCTGTCCCAGAACAATACCAGTCCAACACTGTGCCAGTCCCAGTCCAATACTGTGCCTGTCCCAGAACAATACCAGTCCAACACTGTGCCAGTCCCAGTCCAATACTGTGCCCGTGCCAGTCCAATACCAGTCCAACACTGTGCCCATTCCAGTCCAATACTGTGCCCGTGCCAGTCCAACACTGTGCCCGTGCCAGTCCAAAATGTGCCCGCACCAGTACAATACCAGTCCAACACTGTGCCAATCCTAGTCCAATACTGTGCCCGTGCCAGTCCAACACTGTGCCTGTCCCAGTCCAATACCAGTCCAACACTGTGCCCGCCTCAATCCAATACTGTACCCATCCCAGTCCAATACTGTGCCCGTCCCAGTCCAATACCAGTCCACCAAGTGCCCGTCCCAGAACAATACCAGTCCAACACTGTGCCAGTCCCAGTCCAATACTGTGCCCATCCCAGTCCAATACCAGTCCAACACTGTGCCCGTTCCAGTCCAACACTGTGCTTGTCCCAGTAAAATGCCAGTCCAACACTGTGCCCATGCCAGTCCAACACTGTGCCTGTCCCAGTACAATACCAGTCCAACACTGTGCCAGTCCCAGTCCAATACTGTGCCCATGCCAGTCCAACACTGTGCCTGTCCCAGTAAAATACCAGGCCAACACTGTGCCCGTCCCAGTACAATACCAGTCCAACACTGTGCCCGTCCCAGTACAATACCAGTCCAACACTGTGCCCGTCCCAGTACAATACCAGTCCAACACTGTGCCCGTCCCAGTACAATACCAGTCCAACACTGTGCCCGTCCCAGTACAATACCAGTCCAACACTGTGCCCGTCCCAGTACAATACCAGTCCAACACTGTGCCCGTCCCAGTACAATACCAGTCCAACACTGTGCCCGTCTTAGGACAATACCAGTCCAACACTGTGCCCGTCCCAGTACAATACCAGTCCAATACTGTGCCCGTCCCAGTACAATACCAGTCCAACACTGGGCCAGTCCCAGTTCAATACTGTGCCCGTCCCAGTACAATACCGGTCCAACACTGTGCCTGTCCCAGTAAAATACCAGTCCAACACTGTGCCCGTCCCAGTACAATACCAGTCCAACACTGGGCCAGTCCCAGTTCAACACTGTGCCCGTCCCAGTACAATACCAGTCCAACACTGTGCCTGTCCCAGTCCAATACCAGTCCAATACTGTGCCCGCCCCAGTACAATACCAGTCCAATACTGTGCCCATGGCAGTCCAACACTGTGCCCGTCTCAATCCAATACTGTGCCCGTCAAAGTATAATACCAGTCCAACACTGTGCCAGTCAAAGTCCAACACTGTGCCCGTCCGAGTCCAATACCAGTAAATTACCGTGCCTGTCCCAGTACAATACTTTGGGGTGGAATGCTGTGGGGGAGGGGGGAGGCTGAGTACCTTCCACATTATCATATCCCATGAAACCCCCCCCCCCCCCATACACTGTGCGGTGTCACCCGGAGAGGAAGTCCCGCGAATGTCTCTCACCTGTCTCCATTCCTCCCTCATCTCTGCAGAGATCAGAGCGCGGGGGATGCCGGGAGAGGAAATCTCCGCCCCCCAACATGACGTCACCGGAGAAGATACAAAGTGTCCGGAGAGAGAAGAGAAGAGAGAGAGAGAGAGGAGGAGCTTATTATATGTGAGTCCGCGAGAGCGACCCCTACTGTCCTCCTCCTCATCATCTCCTCCTCCTCCTCATCATCACCCCTACTGTCCTCCTCCTCCTCCTCATCATCATCACCCCTACTGTCCTCCTCCTCATCATCCTCCTCCTCCTCCTCATCATCACCCCTACTGTCCTCCTCCTCCTCCTCATCATCATCACCCCTACTGTCCTCCTCCTCATCATCATCCTCCTCCTCCTCCTCATCATCACCCCTACTGTCCTCCTCCTCATCATCATCACCCCTACTGTCCTCCTCCTCCTCCTCATCATCATCACCCCTACTGTCCTCCTCCTCCTCATCATCACCCCTACTGTCCTCCTCCTCATCATCATCCTCCTCCTCATCATCATCCCTACAGTCCTCATCATCATCATCATCACCCCTACTGTCCTCCTCCTCCTCCTCATCATCATCCCTACAGTCCTCATCATCATCATCATCACCCCTACTGTCCTCCTCCTCCTCATCATCACCCCTACTGTCCTCCTCCTCCTCATCATCCTCCTCCTCATCATCATCCCTACAGTCCTCATCATCATCATCATCACCCCTACTGTCCTCCTCCTCCTTCTCATCATCATCATCACCACCCCTACTGTCCTCATCACCATCATCACCCCTACTACACTCCCATCATTCCCTCCTTTGTACTCCTATCATCTCCTCCTCTGTACTCCCATCATCCCCTCCTCTGTACTCCCATCATCCCCTCCTCTGTACTCCCATCATCCCCTCCTCTGTACTCCCATCATCTCCTCCTCTTTACTCCCATCATCTCCTTCCCTGTACTCCCATCATCTCCTTCCCTGTACTCCCATCATACCCTCCCCTGTACTCCCATCATCTCCTCCTCTGTACTCCCATCATCTCCTCCTCTGTACTCCCATCATCTCCTCCTCTGTACTCCCATCATCTCCTCCTCTGTACTCCCATCATCTTCTCCTCTGTACTCCCATCATCTCCTCCCCTGTACTCCCATCATCTCATCCCCTGTACTCCCATCATCTCCTCCTCTGTACTCCCATCATCTCCTCCTCTGTACTCCCATCATCTCCTCCTCTGTACTCCCATCATCTCCTCCCCTGTACTCCCATCATCCCCTCCTCTGTACTCCCATCATCTCCTCCCCTGTACTCCCATCATCCCCTCCTCTGTACTCCCATCATCTCCTCCTCTGTACTCACATCATCTCCTCCCCTGTACTCCCATCATCTCCTCCCCTATACTCCCATCATCTCCTCCTCTGTACTCCCATCATCTCCTCCTCTGTACTCCCATCATCCCCTCCTCTGTACTCCCATCATCTCCTCCTCTGTACTTCCATCATCTCCTCCTCTTTACTCCCATCATCTCCTTCCCTGTACTCCCATCATCTCCTTCCCTGTACTCCCATCATACCCTCCCCTGTACTCCCATCATCTCCTCCTCTGTACTCCCATCATCTTCTCCTCTGTACTCCCATCATGTCCTCCCCTGTACTCCCATCATCTCATCCCCTGTACTCCCATCATCTCCTCCTCTGTACTCCCATCATCCCCTCCTCTGTACTCCCATCATCTCCTCCTCTGTACTCCCATCATCTCCTCCTCTTTACTCCCATCATCTCCTTCCCTGTACTCCCATCATCTCCTTCCCTGTACTCCCATCATACCCTCCCCTGTACTCCCATCATCTCCTGTACTCCCATCATACCCTCCCCTGTACTCCCATCATCTCCCATCATCTCCTCCTCTGTACTCCCATCATCTCCTTCCCTGTACTCCCATCATCTCCTTCCCTGTACTCCCATCATCTCCTTCCCTGTACTCCCATCATACCCTCCCCTGTACTCCCATCATCTCCTCCTCTGTACTCCCATCATCTCCTCCTCTGTACTCCCATCATCTTCTCCTCTGTACTCCCATCATGTCCTCCCCTGTACTCCCATCATCTCATCCCCTGTACTCCCATCATCTCCTCCTCTGTACTCCCATCATCTCCTCCTCTGTACTCCCATCATCTCCTCCTCTTTACTCCCATCATCTCCTTCCCTGTACTCCCATCATCTCCTTCCCTGTACTCCCATCATACCCTCCCCTGTACTCCCATCATCTCCTCCTCTGTACTCCCATCATCCCCTCCTCTGTACTCCCATCATCTCCTCCTCTGTACTCCCATCATCTCCTCCCCTGTACTCCCATCATCCCCTCCTCTGTACTCCCATCATCTCCTCCTCTGTACTCCCATCATCTCCTCCTCTGTACTCCCATCATCTCCTCCTCTGTACTCCCATCATCTCCTCCTCTGTACTCCCATCATCTCCTCCTCTGTTCTCCCATCATCCCCTCCTCTGTACTCCCATCATCTCCTCCTCTGTTCTCCCATCATCCCCTCCTCTGTACTCCCATCATCTCCTCCTCTGTACTCCCATCATCCCCTCCTCTGTACTCCCATCATCTCCTCCCCTGCTCTCCCATCATCTCCTCCCCTGCACTCCCATCATCTCCTCCTCTGTACTCCCATCATCTCCTCCCCTGTACTCCCATTATCTCCTCCCCTGTACTCCCATCATCTCCTCCCCTATACTCCCATCATCTCCTCCTCTGTACTCCCATCATCTCCTCCTCTGTACTCCCATCATCCCCTCCTCTGTACTCCCATCATCTCCTCCTCTGTACTTCCATCATCTCCTCCTCTTTACTCCCATCATCTCCTTCCCTGTACTCCCATCATCTCCTTCCCTGTACTCCCATCATACCCTCCCCTGTACTCCCATCATCTCCTCCTCTGTACTCCCATCATCTTCTCCTCTGTACTCCCATCATGTCCTCCCCTGTACTCCCATCATCTCATCCCCTGTACTCCCATCATCTCCTCCTCTGTACTCCCATCATCCCCTCCTCTGTACTCCCATCATCTCCTCCTCTGTACTCCCATCATCTCCTCCTCTTTACTCCCATCATCTCCTTCCCTGTACTCCCATCATCTCCTTCCCTGTACTCCCATCATACCCTCCCCTGTACTCCCATCATCTCCTGTACTCCCATCATACCCTCCCCTGTACTCCCATCATCTCCCATCATCTCCTCCTCTGTACTCCCATCATCTCCTTCCCTGTACTCCCATCATCTCCTTCCCTGTACTCCCATCATCTCCTTCCCTGTACTCCCATCATACCCTCCCCTGTACTCCCATCATCTCCTCCTCTGTACTCCCATCATCTCCTCCTCTGTACTCCCATCATCTTCTCCTCTGTACTCCCATCATGTCCTCCCCTGTACTCCCATCATCTCATCCCCTGTACTCCCATCATCTCCTCCTCTGTACTCCCATCATCTCCTCCTCTGTACTCCCATCATCTCCTCCTCTTTACTCCCATCATCTCCTTCCCTGTACTCCCATCATCTCCTTCCCTGTACTCCCATCATACCCTCCCCTGTACTCCCATCATCTCCTCCTCTGTACTCCCATCATCCCCTCCTCTGTACTCCCATCATCTCCTCCTCTGTACTCCCATCATCTCCTCCCCTGTACTCCCATCATCCCCTCCTCTGTACTCCCATCATCTCCTCCTCTGTACTCCCATCATCTCCTCCTCTGTACTCCCATCATCTCCTCCTCTGTACTCCCATCATCTCCTCCTCTGTACTCCCATCATCTCCTCCTCTGTACTCCCATCATCTCCTCCTCTGTTCTCCCATCATCCCCTCCTCTGTACTCCCATCATCTCCTCCTCTGTTCTCCCATCATCCCCTCCTCTGTACTCCCATCATCTCCTCCTCTGTACTCCCATCATCCCCTCCTCTGTACTCCCATCATCTCCTCCCCTGCTCTCCCATCATCTCCTCCCCTGCACTCCCATCATCTCCTCCTCTGTACTCCCATCATCTCCTCCCCTGTACTCCCATTATCTCCTCCCCTGTACTCCCATCATCTCCTTCTCTGTACTCCCATCATCTCCTCCTCTGTACTCCCATCATCTCCTCCTCTGTTCTCCCATCATCTCCTCCTCTGTACTCCCATCATCTCCTCCTCTGTACTCCCATCATCTCCTCCTCTGTACTCCCATCATCTCCTTCCCTGTACTCCCATCATCTCCTTCCCTGTACTCCCATCATCTCCTCCCCTGTACTCCCATCATCCCCTCCTCTGTACTCCCATCATCTCCTCCTCTGTACTCCCATCATCTCTTCCCCTGTACTCCCATCATCCCCTCCTCTGTACTCCCATCATCTCCTCCTCTGTACTCCCATCATCTCCTCCCCTGTACTCCCATCATCTCCTCCCCTGTACTCCCATCATCCCCTCCTCTGTACTCCCATCATCTCCTCCTCTGTACTCACATCATCTCCTCCCCTGTACTTCCATCATCTCCTCCTCTGTGCTCCCATCATCTCCTCCCCTGTACTCACATCATCTCCTCCCCTGTACTCCCATCATCTCCTCCTCTGTACTCCCATCATCTCCTCCTCTGTACTCCCATCATCTCCTCCTCTGTACTCCCATCATCTCCTCCTCTGTACTCCCATCATCTCCTCCTCTGTACTCTCATCATCTCCTCCTCTGTACTCCCATCATCTCCTCCTCTGTACTCCCATCATCTCCTCCTCTGTACTCCCATCATCTCCTCCTCTGTACTCCCATCATCTCCTCCTCTGTACTCTCATCATCTCCTCCTCTGTACTCCCATCATCTCCTCCTCTGTACTCCCATCATCCCCTCCTCTGTACTCCCATCATCTCCTCCTCTGTACTCCCATCATCTCCTCCTCTTTACTCCCATCATCTCCTTCCCTGTACTCCCATCATCTCCTTCCCTGTACTCCCATCATACCCTCCCCTGTACTCCCACCATCTCCTCCTCTGTACTCCCATCATCTCCTCCTCTGTACTCCCATCATCTTCTCCTCTGTACTCCCACCATCTCCTCCCCTGTACTCCCATCATCTCCTCCCCTGTACTCCCATCATCTCCTCCTCTGTACTCCCATCATCTCCTCCTCTTTACTCCCATCATCTCCTTCCCTGTACTCCCATCATCTCCTTCCCTGTACTCCCATCATACCCTCCCCTGTACTCCCACCATCTCCTCCTCTGTACTCCCATCATCTCCTCCTCTGTACTCCCATCATCTTCTCCTCTGTACTCCCACCATCTCCTCCCCTGTACTCCCATCATCTCCTCCCCTGTACTCCCATCATCTCTTCCTCTGTACTCCCATCATCCCCTCCTCTGTACTCCCATCATCTCCTCCTCTGTACTCCCATCATCGCCTCCCCTGTACTCCCACCATCCCCTCCCCTGTACTCCCATCATCCCCTCCTCTGTACTCCCATCATCTCCTCCTCTGTACTCCCATCATCTCCTCCCCTGTACTCCTATCATCTTCTCCTCTGTACTCCCATCATCTCCTCCCCTGTACTTCCATCATCTCCTCCCCTATACTCCCATCATCTCCTCCTCTGTAGTCCCATCATCCCCTCCTCTGTACTCCCATTATCTCCTCCTCTGTACTCCCATCATCCCCTCCTCTGTACTCCCATCATCTCCTCCTCTGTACTCCCATCATCTCCTCCTCTGTACTCCCATCATCTCCTCCCCTGTACTCCCATCATCTCCTTCTCTGTACTCCCATCATCTCCTCCTCTGTACTCCCATCATCCCCTCCTCTGTACTCCCATCATCCCCTCCTCTGTACTCCCATCATCTCCTCCTCTGTACTCCCATCATCTCCTCCTCTGTACTCCCATCATCTCCTCCCCTGTACTCCCATCATCTCCTTCTCTGTACTCCCATCATCCCCTCCTCTGTACTCCCATCATCCCCTCCTCTGTACTCCCATCATCCCCTCCTCTGTACTCCCATCATCTCCTCCTCTGTACTCCCATCATCTCCTCCTCTGTACTCCCATCATCTCCTCCTCTGTACTCCCATCATCTCCTCCTCTGTACTCCCATCATCTCCTCCTCTGTACTCCCATCATCCCCTCCTCTGTACTCCCATCATCTCCTCCTCTGTACTCCCATCATCTCCTCCTCTGTACTCCCATCATCTCCTCCTCTGTACTCCCATCATCCCCTCCTCTGTACTCCCATCATCCCCTCCTCTGTACTCCCATCATCTCCTCCTCTGTACTCCCATCATCTCCTCCCCTGTACTCCCATCATCTCCTCCCCTGTACTCACATCATCTCCTCCTCTGTACTCCCATCATCTCCTCCTCTGTACTCCCATCATCTCCTCCCCTGTACTCACATCATCTCCTCCCCTGTACTCCCATCATCTCCTCCTCTGTACTCCCATCATCTCCTCCTCTGTGCTCACATCATCTCCTACCCTGTGCTCCCATCATCCCCTCCTCTGTACTCCCATCATCTCCTCCTCTGTACTCCCATCATCTCCTCCTCTGTACTCCCATCATCTCCTCCTCTGTTCTCCCATCATCTCCTCCTCTGTACTCCCATCATCCCCTCCTCTGTACTCCCATCATCTCCTCCTCTGTACTCCCATCATCTCCTCCTCTTTACTCCCATCATCTCCACCCCTGTACTCCCATCATCTCCACCCCTGTACTCCCATCATCTCCTCCTCTGTACTCCCATCATCTCCTCCTCTGTACTCCCATCATCTCCTCCTCTGTACTCCCATCATCTCCTCCTCTGTACTCTCATCATCTCCTCCTCTGTACTCCCATCATCTCCTCCCCTGTACTCCCATCATCTCCTCCTCTGTACTCCCATCATCTCCACCCCTGTACTCCCATCATCTCCTCCTCTGTACTCCCATCATCTCCTCCCCTGTACTCTTATCATCTCCTCCCCTGTACTCTCATCATCTCCTCCTCATACCCCATCATCTCCTCCTCATACCCCATCATCTCCTCCTCTGTACTCCCATCATCCCCTCCTCTGTACTCCCATCATCTCCTCCCCTGTACTCCCATCATCTCCTCCTCTGTACTCCCATCATCTCCACCCCTGTACTCCCATCATGTCCTCCTCTGTACTCTCATCATCTCCTCCTCATACCCCATCATCTCCTCCCCTGTACTCTCATCATCTCCTCCTCATACCCCATCATCTCCTCCTCATACCCCATCATCTCCTCCTCATACCCCATCATCTTCTCCTATAGGAGAATGGGAGGGCGGAGCAACCATTTCCCACATATCAGCCGCTCCCTCCAGATACAGATGGATGAGATTTACTAAAACTGGAGCACTTAGAATCTGGTGCAGCTGTACATGGGAGCCAATCGGCTTCTAACTTCAGCTTCTTCTATTAAACTTTGATAATAAGCCCCCATTCACATCGGAGCGACTTGACCATGCCATGCTGGCAACGGCCCAAGCGGTGCAATGCCGACTTTTTCCGATTCCCAAAAGTAGTTCCTGCACTACCTTTGGCTACTTTGGGGGGCGATTTCAATAGATATCTGTGCATGAAAACGCAACTGCTATCTGTCAAATCGCTCCCGGGATGCGGGTTTGAAATTGTGCGAGTTCAGCTGACACCGCCTTCAGTGTGAATGGGGGATGAAACCTGGAAGCTGATTGGTTTCTATACAAAGCTGCACCAGATTCTGAGAGCTCCAGTTTTCTGCCCCCTTCACACTTGTGCAACTTGCTTGGACCCCAAAGTTGCATGACAAGTCGCACCCCATGTTTTCCAATGAGTACCGTTCATATCTGTGTGACTTAAAGTCGCAGCGACGTTATAGTAATTCCTGCACTACTTTTGGCCCGACTTTAATGCGACATCAGCGCCATAGACTTCAATGCAAACCCTCAAGAAATGCATGTATATCGCACCTGAATGATATACATGGGACGTGTTCACACATCATTCAGGTTTGTAGAGCACCCACGGTCACATGGTCAAAGATAAAGTTGCATTTGTCCAAAGTCGCAGAAAATGGAAATCGCGCAATTTTGAAGTCACACAAGTGTGAATGGAGCCTTAGTAAATCTCCCCCCAGAAGTGATCAGCAGGGATGGTGGGAACCCCTCATCACAGACTCGGGTATCTCATTGAAAGATCTGTCTCTCCCGCATCCACCAAACACTGAAATCTCAGTTCTGGGTGTGGGCCCGCCGCCGGCCTCCATGACCATATCAGAGAATAGCAGACCCCCTCCCTACATACCTGCGCTCTGATTGGCTCCCATGGCGTCAGACACATCAGCCTGCGCTCAGTAATGTGAAATCCGGGTCACACTCGGTATTTATATATTTTCAGGAGGGGACTTCCTCTATTGCACAGCCCGGGACAGGCGGCCAATCACAGCTCAGCACATTGTGTTGTCACATGACAACCTCACGGTGGAGTTTTGGAGGAAATAACTGTGTCAAAATCTTTCAGAGGAACCCGGCGATTGTTCTGTTAATTTTTTATTTACATTGGACGGGAATGGCAGAGAATGACCTTGTACAGAATAAGAAACGCTGCGATTTTACTGATCTGAACACAGGTGCATTGTGGTCTATGGAGTACGCAGACACATAACGATCGGTAATTCAGCGACAAGTTCAGAGCCGGAAACAGAAATGATTTGCCTGTTGCTCTGGGAGATTGAGTCAGCCGGACCAATCAGTGACTGGCGTTAGCCTGCTCTGACCGGACCAATTGGTGACCGGCACCAGCCTGCTCTGACCGGACCAATCAGTGACTGGCATCGGCCTGCTCTGAGTAGACCAATCGGTGACCGGCGTCAGCCTGCTCTGACCAGACCAATCATTGACCAGCGTTAGCCTGCTCTGACCGGACCAATCAGTGACTGGCGTCAGCCTGCTCTGACCAGACCAATCAGTGACCAGCGCTAGCCTGCTCTGACCAGACCAATTGGTGACCGGCACCAGCCTGCTCTGACCGGACCAATCAGTGACTGGCATCAGCCTGCTCTGCCCAGACCAATTGGTGACCAGCATCAGCCTGCTCTGACCAGACCAATCAGTGACTGGCATCGGCCTGCTCTGACCGGACCAATCAGTGACTGGCATCAGCCTGCTCTGCCCGGACCAACTGGTGACCAGCATCAGCCTGCTCTGACCGGACCAATCAGTGACCAGCATCAGCCTGCTCTGACCTGACCAATCAGTGACTGGCGTCAGCCTGCTCTGACCAGACCAATCAGTGACTGGCGTCAGCCTGCTCTGACCAGACCAATCAGTGACTGGCGTCAGCCTGCTCTGACCGGACCAATCAATGACCGGCATCAGCCTGCTCTGACCAGACCAATCAGTGACTGGTGTCAGCCTGCTCTGACCGGATCAATCAGTGACTGGCACCAGCCTGCTCTGACCGGACCAATCAGTGACTGGCGTCAGCCTGCTCTGACCGGACCAATTAGTGACTGGCGTCAGCCTGCTCTGACCAGACCAATCAGTGACTGGCGTCAGCCTGCTCTGACCGGATCAATCAGTGACTGGCGTCAGCCTGCTCTGGCCGGACCAATTGGTGACCGGCGCCAGCCTGCTCTGACCGGACCAATCAGTGACTGGCGTCAGCCTACTCTGACTGGACCAATCAGTGACCAGCGTCAGCCTGCTCTGACCAGACCAATTGGTGACTGGTGCCAGCCTGCTCTGACCGGACCAATCAGTGACTGGCGTCAGCCTGCTCTCACCAGACCAATCAGTGACCAGCGTTAGCCTGCTCTGACCAGACCAATTGGTGACCAGCACCAGCCTGCTCTGACCGGACCAATCAGTGACTGGCGTCAGCCTGCTCTGACCAGACCAATCAGTGACCGGCGTCAGCCTTCTCTGACCAGACCAATTGGTGACTGGCGCCAGCCTGCTCTGACTGGACCAATCAGTGACTGGCATCGGCCTGCTCTGAGTAGACCAATCGGTGACCGGCGTCAGCCTGCTCTGACCAGACCAATCAATGACCAGCGTTAGCCTGCTCTGACCGGACCAATCAGTGGCCGGCGTCAGCCTGCTCTGACCAGACTAATCAGTGACCAGCGTTAGCCTGCTCTGACCAGACCAATTGGGGACCGGCACCAGCCTGCTCTGACTGGACCAATCAGTGACTGGCGTCAGCCTGCTCTGACCAGACCAATCAGTGACTGGCGTCGGCCTGCTCTGACCAGACTAATCAGTGACCGGCGTCAGCCTGCTCTGACCAGACCAACCAGTGACTGGCGTTAGCCTGCTGTGACCAGGCCAATGAGTGACTGGTGTCAACCTGCTCTGACCAAACCAATCGGTGACCGGCGTCAGCCTGCTCTGACCAGACCAATCAGTGACCGGCGTCAGCCTGCTCTGACCAGACCAACCAGTGACTGGCGTTAGCCTGCTGTGACCAGGCCAATCAGTGACTAGCATCACCCTGCTTTGATGAGACCAATCAGTGACTAGCCCCAGCCTGTTCTGACCAGACCAATCGGTGACCAGCGTCAGTCTGCTCTGACCGGACCAATCAATGACTGGCGTCGGCCTGCTCTGACCGGACCAATCAGTGACTGGCATCAGCCTGCTCTGCCCGGACCAATTGGTGACCAGCATCAGCCTGCTCTGACTAGACCAATCAGTGACTGGCGTCGGCCTGCCCTGACCGGACCAATCAGTGACTGGCATCAGCCTGCTCTGCCCGGACCAATTGGTGACCAGCATCAGCCTGCTCTGACCGGATCAATCAGTGACCAGCATCAGCCTGCTCTGACCGGACCAATCAGTGACTGGCGTCAGCCTGCTCTGACCAGACCAATTGGTGACCAGCACCAGCCTGCTCTGTCCGGCCCAATCAGTGACTGGCGTCAGCCTGCTCTGGCCAGACCAATTGGTGACCGGCACCAGCCTGGTCTGACCGGACCAATCGGTGACTGGCGTCAGCCTGCTCTGACCAGACCAATCAGTGACCGGCATCAGCCTGCTCTGACCGGACCAATCAGTGACCGGCGTTAGCCTGCTCTGACCAGACCAATCAGTGACTGGCGTCAGCCTGCTCTGACCGGACCAATCAGTGACTGGCGTCAACCTGCTCTGACCAAACCAATCAGTGACCGGCGTCAGCCTGCTCTGACCAGACCAATCGGTGACCGGCGTCAGCCTGCTCTGACCAGACCAATGAGTGACTGGTGTCAACCTGCTCTGACCAAACCAATCGGTGACCGGCGTCAGCCTGCTCTGACCAGACCAATCAGTGAACGGCGTCAGCCTGCTCTGACCAGACCAATCAGTGAACGACGTCAGCCTGCTCTGACCAGACCAATCAGTGAACGGCGTCAGCCTGCTCTGACCAGACCAATCAGTGACCGGCGTCAGCCTGCTCTGACCAGACCAATCAGTGACTGGCGTTAGCCTGCTGTGACCAGGCCAATCAGTGACTAGCATCACCCTGCTTTGATGAGACCAATCAGTGACTAGCCCCAGCCTGTTCTGACCAGACCAATCGGTGACCGGCGTCAGTCTGCTCTAACCGGACCAATCAATGACTGGCGTCGGCCTGCTCTGACCGGACCAATCAGTGACTGGCATCAGCCTGCTCTGCCCGGACCAATTGGTGACCAGCATCAGCCTGCTCTGACCAGACCAATCAGTGACTGGCGTCGGCCTGCCCTGACCGGACCAATCAGTGACTGGCGTCGGCCTGCCCTGACCGGACCAATTGGTGACCAGCATCAGCCTGCTCTGACCGGACCAATCAGTGACCAGCATCAGCCTGCTCTGACCGCACCAATCAGTGACTGGCGTCAGCCTGCTCTGCCCGGACCAAACAGTGACTGGCGTCAGCCTGCTCTGACCAGACCAATTGGTGACCAGCACCAGCCTGGTCTGACCGGACCAATCGGTGACTGGCGTCAGCCTGCTCTGACCGGACCAATCAGTGACTGGCGTCAACCTGCTCTGACCAGACCAATCAGTGACCGGCGTCAGCCTGCTCTGACCAGACCAACCAGTGAACGGCGTCAGCCTGCTCTGACCAGACCAATCAGTGAACGGCGTCAGCCTGCTCTGACCAGACTAATCAGTGACCGGCGTCAGCCTGCTCTGACCAGACCAACCAGTGACTGGCGTTAGCCTGCTGTGACCAGGCCAATCAGTGACTAGCATCACCCTGCTTTGATGAGACCAATCAGTGACTAGCCCCAGCCTGTTCTGACCAGACCAATCGGTGACCAGCGTCAGTCTGCTCTGACCGGACCAATCAATGACTGGCGTCGGCCTGCTCTGACCAGACCAATCAGTGACTGGCATCAGCCTGCTCTGCCCGGACCAATTGGTGACCAGCATCAGCCTGCTCTGACTAGACCAATCAGTGACTGGCGTCGGCCTGCCCTGACCGGACCAATCAGTGACTGGCATCAGCCTGCTCTGCCCGGACCAATTGGTGACCAGCATCAGCCTGCTCTGACCGGACCAATCAGTGACCAGCATCAGCCTGCTCTGACCGGACCAATCAGTGACTGGCGTCAGCCTGCTCTGCCCGGACCAATCAGTGACTGGCGTCAGCCTGCTCTGACCAGACCAATTGGTGACCAGCACCAGCCTGCTCTGACCGGACCAATCAGTAACTGGCGTCAGCCTGCTCTGGCCAGACCAATTGGTGACCGGCACCAGCCTGGTCTGACTGGACCAATCGGTGACTGGCGTCAGCCTGCTCTGACCGGACCAATCAGTGACTAGCGTCAGCCTGCTCTGACCAGACCAATCAGTGACTGGCATCAGCCTGCTCTGACCAGACCAATCAGTGACCGGCGTCAGCCTGCTCTGACCAGACCAATCAGTGACCGGTGTTAGCCTGCTCTGACCAGACCAATCAGTGACTGGCGTCAGCCTGCTCTGACCGGACCAATCAGTGACTGGCGTCAACCTGCTCTGACCAAACCAATCAGTGACCGGCGTCCGCCTGCTCTGACCAGACCAATCGGTGACCGGCGTCAGCCTGCTCTGACCAGACCAATCAGTGACTGGTGTCAACCTGCTCTGACCAAACCAATCGGTGACCGGCGTCAGCCTGCTCTGACCAGACCAATCAGTGAACGGCGTCAGCCTGCTCTGACCAGACCAATCAGTGAACGGCGTCAGCCTGCTCTGACCAGACCAATCAGTGACCGGCGTCAGCCTGCTCTGACCAGACCAATCAGTGACTGGCGTTAGCCTGCTGTGACCAGGCCAATCAGTGACTAGCATCACCCTGCTTTGATGAGACCAATCAGTGACTAGCCCCAGCCTGTTCTGACCAGACCAATCGGTGACCGGCGTCAGTCTGCTCTGACCGGACCAATCAATGACTGGCGTCAGCCTGCTCTGACCGGACCAATCAGTGACCAGAAGAGACCATAGTTTACAATCAGATTGTACAGAGATCTCCCTGTGTGGATCCGGACAAATCATAAATTTCGGTGGGGCTTGTATGAAAAGTGATTGTCCTGTGTGGGATCGGATTGTATGTGGGGGAGGGTGAGAGGTGCTGTCTTGTGTGTGTGGCCCGTTGGGGAGATTTCCCTTCACTTCCTGTCCCGGGGTCACAATGAGAAGAGAAGTCTCCATTGTGTGGGAGATTTGGTGTCCCCGATGGAGATTTCCTCTCCATTCCTCTTCTGGTGACAACTGGAATATGTCGGATTTTCTGTCTTGGTGACAAAATCTGGAGCTCACCCTCACTATACAATCCGATTGTACAATCCCCTTCAGATCTACCAAGAAATATATAATACAAGGGCGGCCTGACTGGATGGGATGAGACATCGATTGTATAGAGATTGCACGGTGTGGTGTGATCCACCCAGAAATATTGATTGGAAGACTGGCGGAGTATCGCCGATATCCCGGCAGCGCCGTACAGTTGCTCAACCGGTGGCCATGGAGAGGCGAAGACGAGTGTTTGCAGAGCGACGAGCGATCCTTCACTGAAGTGTTTGACAACAAATGTAAGATCGCTTCCCGAGTACTCAGAGGTACCTGACACGACCGTTTACCACAGGAGGGCGAGTACCTTTCACCCCGGGAGAAAAGTCCACCAAGAATTCACTGATTGGATGACATCCCGGGATCTCAGAGTATCAGAAACTACAGTGCCTGGAAAAAGTATTCATACCCCTTGACATTTCCCACATTTTCTCATGTTACACCCAAAAACGTAAATGTATTTCATTGGGATTTTATGTGATAGACCAACACAAAGTGAAGTGGAAGGAAAATGATAAATGGTACAAATAAATATGTGAAAAGTGTGTGTGGGGGGGGGGCATTTGTATTCAGCCCCCTTTACTCTGATACCCCCAACTAAAATCTATTGGAGCCAATTGCCTTCAGAAGTCACCTAATTAGTAAATAGAGTCCACCTGTGTGTCATTTAATCTCAGTATAAATACAGCTGTTCTGTGAAGCCCTCAGAGGTTTGTTAGAGAACCTTAGTGAACAAACAGCATCATGAAGGCCAAGGAACACACCAGACAGGTCAGGGATAAAGTTGTGGAGAAGTATAAAGCAGGGTTAGGTTATAAAAAAAATCTCCAAAGCTTTGAACATCTCACGGAGCTCTGTTCAATCCATCATCGGAAAATGGAAAGAGTATGGCACAACTGAAACCTACCAAGACATGGCCGTCCACCTAAACTGACCGGCCGGGCAAGGAGAGCATTCATCAGAGAAGAGCCAAGAGGTCCATGGTAACTCTGGAGGAGCTGCAGAGATCCACAGCTCAGGTGGGAGAATCTGTCCACAGGACAACTATTAGTCGTGTTCTCCACAAATCTGCCCTTTATGGAAGAGTGACAAGAAGAAAGACATTGGTGAAAGAAAGTCATAAGAAGTCCTGTTTGTAGTTTGTGAGAAGCCATGTGGAGGACACAGCAAACATGTGGAAGAAGGTGATCTGGTCAGAGGAGACCAAAATTCAACTTTATGGCCTAAAAGTAAAACACTATGTGTGGGGAAAACTAACACTGCACATCACCCTGAACACACCATCCCCACCGTGAAACATGGTGGTGGCAGCATCATGTGGTGGGGATGGTTTTCTTCAGCAGGGACAGGGAAGCTGGTCAGAGTTGATGAGAAGATGGATGGAGACAAATACAGGACAATCTTAGAAGAAAACCTGTTAGAGTCTGCAGAAGACTTGAGACCGGGGGGGAGGTTCACCTTCCAGCAGGACAACGACCCGAAACATCCAGCCAGAGCTACAATGGAATGGTTTAGATCAAAGCATATTCATGTGTTAGAATGGCCCAGTCACAGTCCAGACCTAAATCACATTGAGAATCTGTGGCAAGACTTGAAAATTGCTGTTCACAGATGCTCTCCATCCAATCTGACAGAGCTTGAGATATTTTACAAAGAAGAATGGGCAGAAATGTCCTCTCTAGATGTGCAAAGCTGGTAGAGACATCCCCAAAAAGACTTGTAGAGAAAGGGGGTTCTACAAAGTATTGACTCCGGGGGGCGCCATACAAATGCCCCTCCCCCCCCACACTTTTCACATATTTATTTGTATCATTTATCATTTTCCTTCCACTTCACAATTATGTGACACTTTGTGTTGGTCTATCACATAAAATCCCAATAAAATACATTTATGTTTTTGGTTGTAACATGAGGAAATGTGGGAAATTTCAAGGGGTATGAATACTTTTTCAAGGCACTGTATTTTTTTTCTTTAATAAAAGAACTGAAATGGCGCCACCTGGTGGCTGATTTTATGAACTCCAGGATAATAAAAAAAGAACAGCCCAGTCACCTTGTTGGAGAGATGATGATATATGATCGAGTCCTCCTGACTACATACAATATGTGAGCCCTGAAGAAGGGGGAGATCTCTGAGCCCCCGAAACACGTTGGCAGTTCTGTTTTCTTCTCTTTGACCAGTACCGCTATTAACAGATTTCTTCACTCTTCATTCCTTAGTGTGACGTTCTCATTGGACTTTTCATACCAGAAAACTGTCCTCTGAAGTCATATCTCAGGAAGTGTTTTATCTACACAACTCCTCCCCCCTATGTTATGGAGCTGAGAGGGGGAGGTGTTCTGTATGCCTGTCCTAGGGTGACAACTCTGCTCCTCCATAGATACAGTGGAGTGAGTCTTGTCACCCTTGGACAGGAAGTGTGTTACTGGCGGGGTCACAAGGTAAAAAAAAGGGGGTACAGTAGAGGGCCGGATCTAGCCTGTCTGATGTGGGGGTGCAGTAAAAAAATGTCAGGGGGCAGAAGGGAGGTCAGCAGGACATTGTACAGGGGTCAGCAGTTTGTAGGGCAGTGTACAGGGGTCAGCAGTTTGTAGGGCAGTGTACAGGGGGTCAGCAGTTTGTAGGGCAGTGTACAGGGGGTCAGCAGTTTGTAGAGCAGTGTACAGAGGTCAGCAGTTTGTAGGGCAGTGTACAGGGGGTCAGCAGTTTGTAGGGCAGTGTACAGAGGTCAGCAGTTTGTAGGGCAGTGTACAGAGGTCAGCAGTTTGTAGGGCAGTGTACGGGGGTCAGCAGTTTGTAGAGCAGTGTACAGGGGGTCAGCAGTTTGTAGGGCAGTGTACAGGGGTCAGCAGTTTGTAGGGCAGTGTACAGGGGGTCAGCAGTTTGTAGGGCAGTATACAGGGGGTCAGCAGTTTGTAGGGCAGTGTACAGGGGTCAGCAGTTTGTAGGGCAGTGTACAGGGGTCAGCAGTTTGTAGGGCAGTGTACAGGGGTCAGCAGTTTGTAGGGCAGTATACAGGGGTCAGCAGTTTGTAGGGCAGTGTACAGGGGGTCAGCAGTTTGTAGGGCAGTGTACAGGGGGTCAGCAGTTTGTAGGGCAGTATACAGGGGTCAGCAGTTTGTAGGGCAGTGTACAGGGGGTCAGCAGTTTGTAGGGCAGTATACAGGGGTCAGCAGTTTGTAGGGCAGTGTACAGGGGGTCAGCAGTTTGTAGGGCAGTATACAGGGGGTCAGCAGTTTGTAGGGCAGTGTACAGGGGTCAGCAGTTTGTAGGGCAGTGTACAGGGGGTCAGCAGTTTGTAGGGCAGTGTACAGGGGGTCAGCAGTTTGTAGGGCAGTATACAGGGGTCAGCAGTTTGTAGGGCAGTGTACAGGGGGTCAGCAGTTTGTAGGGCAGTATACAGGGGGTCAGCAGTTTGTAGGGCAGTGTACAGGGGTCAGCAGTTTGTAGGGCAGTGTACAGGGGGTCAGCAGTTTGTAGGGCAGTGTACAGGGGGTCAGCAGTTTGTAGGGCAGTGTACAGGGGGTCAGCAGTTTGTAGGGCAGTGTACAGGGGGTCAGCAGTTTGTAGGGCATTGTACAGGGGTCATCAGGGCAAAAGATGAGAGGTCAGCAGGGGATTGTGTATGAATTGGTAGGGCAGTGTACAGGGGGCAGAGGACAGCAGTCACTGTGTCAGGCCCCAGGACAGGGATCACCTGTGGGGGGATCACCAGCGGCAGGGCTCCTTTCCCCTCCCTGCACTGCACATATCTGAGATTGCGTTCCTTTACACACAGCCACGATCTGCACAGTGTGTAACTGGCTGATATGTTGCAGTGCTGACCTGTGATCTTCCCTGATCAGAATGACAGCACAGCTCCAATAACCACCTAAACACTTTGCAGTTCGTGGCTGTGTGTAAAAAAAATGTGATCTCAGATATGTGCAGTGCAGGGAGGGGGGGGAGCTGTGTGTGGTGCAGGGAGGGGGGAGCTGTGTGTGGTGCAGGGAGGGGGGGGCTGTGTGTGGTGCAGGGAGGGGAGGGGGAGCTGTGTGTGGTGCAGGGAGGGGGGGGCTGTGTGTGGTGCAGGGAGGGGGGAGCTGTGTGTGGTGCAGGGAGGGGGGAGCTGTGTGTGGTGCAGGGAGGGGGAAGCTGTGTGCAGGGAGGGTAGAGGAGGAGGAGCTGTGTGCAGTGCAGGGAGGGGAGGGGGAGCTGTGTGCAGTGCAGGGAGGGGGAGCTGTGTGCAGTGCAGGGAGGGGAGGGGGAGCTGTGTGCACTACTGGGAAGGGGGGAGCTGTGTGCGCTGCTGGGCGGGGGGAGCTGTGTGCGCTGCTGGGGGGGGGGAGTGTGTGCGCTGCTGGGAGGAGGGGAGCTGGGAGCAGTGCAGGGAGGGGGGGGGGGCTGGGGGCAGTGCAGGGAGGGGAGAAGTTGCTCAGGAGGTGGCAAACCATCTGGAGTAGAGGGGGGGGGGGGTGGTCAGCGGGGATCTGGGGAGGGCGCGCGCAACTGAAACCCCCCTAGATCTGGCCATGATACAGTACAGGGTCACCAGAGCAGTGCAGCCAACAGCAGTGTTCCTGATCGTGGCTACACCAGTAGTGTCACCAGACTAGTGTAAGCTACCAACAATGTTCCTGATCACTGCCACACCAGTCCCCATGTCACCAGACCAGTGTTCCTGACCCATCTGCCTGTCCCGCTGACTATGTTCCTGTCAGACCCCAATCCCCACCATTCCCTGCAGACAACTCCATTCCTGGAACCACAGAACCCAGGCTGTTCCTTTCTTCAGTCTCCGGTACTTCCTGAGGGGTGGCCATGTACCAGTAGGCCAGGCTTGCTTGGTTTATAGGAACGGGGACTCTATAGGTGACCCCATACTGAGCTCTATTCCCTGATCACTCGTATGGAGGCGCCCATTACTGTATATTGATTGCCATACAATTGGTTCCACTCTCCAGTCCATACATACAGAATAAGAACAGATACCGAGAATTACACCCGACATACAGGACAAGAGAAGTGGTTTAGTGTTGTGTTTAATATCTCATGATATAAATTATAACACATCATATAAATATTATGACATCATACATGAAATATTTACAATTGTTGCAGACAGTAAATAAGAAACATTCACATTATATACATGACACCCGATTGGTCGATTTTCATTAGCGGTCTGAACATAAAGCAATGTACAGAAAAGACGACCCGACAAACGTTTGTCGCGCGTCTGCCGGCACCGCCGAGGAACTACAAGTCCCAGACCAGGTCTCTAGTCCATTTCTGTGGTTGGTGAAAACCATGGCCAAAGTTCTATGTGAAAGGAAAACTGTCTGTTTTTCCAATAATGCCCAGTCGGACTCCGCCATTCGTTCTTAGACCTGTGCTGGAAGAGTCCAAGAAGTGGGAAGCACAGACAGTTCATATTTCAGGCGCCTTCACAGCCCAGCTAAGCCAGTAAAGTCCTTGTTCTGTGGGGACATCTGGTGGAGATTTATATGTACTGCATTCTAGGGGTGCTGCAGGACCGCTCATCGCAGGGGAGCTTCCGCTGCACCATCTCCTGGTCACAGGCCGGTCTATATTGGCCTTTCTTGACCATCCCGCTGCCGCAGCAGCAGCTGGAGCACAGGATGATCCCCCCGATGAGGAGGAAGATGATGGTGGGCCAGGCCAGCATTATGGCCTCCCCGATCTCCAGCCTCACGGCCCCCCTGGTCAGGGAAGCGTCGTAGGCCCCTCGGGCCACGTTGACGATGACCCAGATGACGGGGATGAGGATGAGGACCATGCTGAGGAGGTAGATGATTCCTGCGGTCAGGGTCAGGCAGCGCCTATCCTCGCGGCTCTCGCCGCAGCAGCGGGAGCAGCAGCCGGACACGATGATCCCGATCAGGGAGAGGATGAAGGCCAGGGTGGTCATGGCGATGCTGAAGCCCAGGAAGACGCGGCCGGCCTTGAGGTCGGAGGTGAGGGACACCCGGGAGCCGTAGTCGTTGCACTCCAGGGTGAAGCGGCGTTGGCTGAGGCAGGTCACCCACAGGCCGTCCCACCGGCTGAGCCACTCGCCGTCGATCCTCCCGCCTTCCACCACGAAGCTGTTGTTCTCCGCCAGGACCGCCAGCCGCCATTGCGGGAGGAAGCAGACTATCCAGGTGAGGATCATCCCGATGGCCCCGGAGAGGATCCCCAGGATGTGGACCAAGAAGCAGATCATGGCTTCCTCTGAGGAACGACCGACGAGGCTTCTGTGACCTGGAAGAAAGGCGAGTGAGCCGGGGTGACTCCCGGGAGACGCATTTATGGCGGGTGTCACGCGGCGGATCCCTCGCAAAGGAATGACATAATTACAGCAATTATCTCGCACAATGGAAGTCTGTAAAAATGTTAATTGGAATTCCTGAGTTCTGTTTTCGGAAGAGCAGATAACGTCTCGTGCCGGAGCGGCGGCATTGATATCGCCTCAGTCACCGACACGCGGATCATCCTCAACATGAGCCGCGCCGCGAAAAACGAGATAAACTCGATGAGTCAGAAATATAATCCCACCGGCAGATGAGATCAGAGACATTTATGGAGACCATGTCACACCTCAAAACTGATTGTTATTCTTTTTTTAGTTTAGTGACACTTCTTTTGTTTTTTTTGGCTGGGAATCTTCTTCCTGTGTGGTCACCATGACAGGAAGTGAGTGGAATCAACTCAGCGGGGACACAGACATCTTTAAAGTGGTTGTAAGCCCTCCATATCCCCAGTGAAGTAACCGGCCTTCAGGTGATACGCAGAGATGAAACAAATCCTCCTACATAAGTTGTACGTGCTTATCTGCAGTCTTCTCGTCTCTACATCCATTCAAAGTCCAGCATTTATAAAGCTTCTCTGAGCTGTCAGAAAAAAATGGACGGAGAGCTGAAATTACACTCTGCAGATTGGCGGAAAGAGACCCCCCCCCACCCCATCCACACAGCTCATAGCAACAGAGCTGAGGCTATCATTCACAGGCTGTGTGCTAGACAGTACCAGGACAGGGTCACCTAAAGCAGTGTTTCTCAACTCCAGCCCTCAAGGTGCCCCAACAGGTCATGTTCTCAGGCTTCCCATTATTCTGCACAGGTGATTTGATCAGTTTCACTGCCTTAGTAACTACCACAGCCAATTCATCTGAGGGAAATCCTGAAAACATGACCTGTTGGATGCGCCTTGAGAACTGGAGTTGAGATACACTGATCGAGAGCCCAGGGTGAACATGCCAAACTGCCCCCCCCAGGATGTATGAGCATTATATATGAGCATACATTATACAGTATCCTCATAAAAGTAAGTACACCCCCCCGTCACATTTGTGTAAATCTTTTCTTCTATCTTTTCATGTGACAACACTGAAGAAATGACACTTGTCTACAATGTAAAGTAGTGAGTGTACAGCTTGTATAACAGTGTAAATTTACTGTCCCCTCAAAATAACTCAACACACAGCCATTAATGTCTAAACCGCTGGCAACAAAAGTCAGTACACCCCTAAGTGAAAATGTCCAAATTGGGCCCAAAGTGTCAATATTTTGTGTGGCCACCATTATTTTCCAGCACTGCCTTAACCCTCTTGGGCATGGAGGTCACCAGAGCTTCACAGGTTGTCACTGGAGTCCTCTTCCCCTCCTCCATGACGACATCACAGAGCTGGTGGATGTTAGAGACCTTGCGCTCCTCCACCTTCTGTTTGAGGATGTCCCACAGATGATCAATAGGGTTTAGGTCTGGAGACATGCTTGGCCAGTCCATCACCTTTACCCTTCTTTAGCAAGGCAGTGGTGGTCTTGGAGGTGTGTTTGGGGTGGTTATCATGTTGGAATACTGCCCTGCGGTCCAGTCTCTGAAGGGAGGGGATCATGATCTGCTTCAGTATCTCACAGTACATGTTGGCCTTCATGGTTCCCTCAATGATCTGTAGCCCCCCAGTGCCGGCAGCACTCAGCCCCAGACCATGACACTCCCACCACCATGCTTGATTGTAGACAAGACACACTTGTCTTTGTCCTCCTCACCTGGTTGCCCCCACACACACTTGTCACCATCTGAACCAAATACGTTTATCTTGGTCTCATCAGACCACAGGACATGGTTCCAGTAATCCATCTCCTTAGTCTGCTTGTCTTCAGCAAACTGTTTGTGGACTTTCTTGTACATCATCTTTAGAAGAGGCTTCCTTCTGGGATGACAGCCATGCAGACCAATTTGATGCAGTGTGCGGTGTATGGTCTGAGCACTGACAGGCTGACCCCCCACCCCCACCCTACAACCTCTGCAGCAATGCTGGCAGCACTAATACGTCTATTTCCCAAAGACAACCTCTGGATATGACGCTGAGCACGTGACCTCAACTTCTTTGGTGGACCATGGCGAGGCCTGTTCTGAGTGGAACCTGTCCTGTTATACCGCTGTATGGTCTTGGCCACCGTGCTGCAGATCAGTTTCAGGGTCTTGGCAATCTTCTTATAGCCTAGGCCGGGGGTAGGCAACCTGGGGCCCTCCAGCTGTTGCAGAACTACAAATCCCATCACGCCTCTGGGAATAATTGTAACTGCCAGCCTTGCAATGCCTCATGGGAAATGTAGTTCCACAACAGCTGGAGGGCACCAGGTTGTCTACCCCTGGCCTAGGCCATCTTTATGTAGAGCAACAATTCTTTTTTTCAGATCCTCAGAGAGTTCTTTGCCATGAGGTGCCATGTTGTACTTCCAGTGACCAGTATGAGAGAGTGAGAGCGATAACACAAAAATTTAACACACCTGCTCCCCATTCACAGCTGAGACCTTGTAACACTAACGAGTCACATGACACCGGGGAGGGAAAATGGCTAATTGGGCCCAATTTGGACATTTTCACTTAGGGGTGTACTGACTTTTGTTGCCAGCGGTTTAGACATTAATGGCTGTGTGTTGAGTTATTTTGAGGGGACAGCAAATTTACACTGTTATACAAGCTGTACACTCACTACTTTACATTGTAGCAAAGTGCGCGGTGCTGCCTCCATGCCAACTACGGCCAGCTGAAGCACGGTGGGTGAAGAATGGGAATGCCAGAGCAGGCAGGGTGGTACTCCTATTTACAACCTGTATTAGCAGCGAGAGAGGGGGCGGAGTTCTGTGTTTTAGCCCCGGGCACTCCTGTCCCAACACTGGACACAGTGCGGTGAGCATCGTCACCAGAGGACAGGAAGTGTGTTACTGGCGGGATTCACCGGGAGAAAATTAAGGTGAAAAGGGAAAACTATTGCAGCCACTTTAAACTTAATAAAGTTGCCGAAGGCATGTATGTGGTTTTGGGAGATTTTGTTGGTTCACACACGATCGCCACGAGAGTCCTTCATTAACAAAAAAAAAAAAAAAAAAATTTTGGATCGGTGACAGAAAATTCCAGAATGAAAAGAGAAAAAAAATGCAGCCGTACCAGTTTGGCGCTGCAGGCTCGCATCGCGTGTGGAGCATACTGCGGTGCATGACACGTGGTGGAGCGGCACCCTGACCTCATTACCATAAGGCGACGGCAAGTCATCGGGGTGAGGAATGTGTACGGCGAAGTCACCCGCTCCGGTTGTCACTGAACAGGTCGGTTAGTCAATGTGTCAGTCAGTCAGTGAGATGACGAAGGTGAGAACTATGAGGCTGTTATTGTTTACTAGAATTCCACGTTTGTCCCGGGGCACAGAACAATGGAGAGGGAGGCCCGGGCATTCCGTGGGCACGTGGAACAAAGGACAGGGACGTGTTTTTTAAAGGGGAACTTTGCAAAGCAGATCCCTTCATATAGCCATATTTACATAGACAAACCAAGGACACTTTATTGGGTACACCTACCTAGCACCCACGAGAGGGTATCAGTACCCAGGCACACATCCATACAAGAGGGTATTATTACCCGGGCATATATCCATACAAGAGGGTATCAGTATCCTGGCATATATCCAGTGATGCTCAACTGATAATGGGGGTACCATGAGGACACTTTTCTGGGGTGGCGGTGCCAGATCGTGAAAGATTTTGGTGTTGTACCACAGGTGTCCACCGGCAGATCCTTGACCACAGGTGTCCACTGGAAGATCCTTGACCACAGGTGTCCACTGGCAGATACTTGACCACAGGTGACCACCGTGAGATCCTTGACCATAGGTCACCACTGGGAGATACTTGTTGATAACAGGTCACCACTGGGAGATCTTTGACTTCAGGTAACCACCGGAAGATCCTTGACCACAGGTAACCATCAGCAGATCCTTGACCACTGGGAGATCCTTGAGCACAGGTGTCTACTTGGAGATCCTTGACCACAAGTGACCATTGGGAGATCGTGACCACCTGTAGGCACCAGCAGATTCTTGACCACAGTTGACCACCAGCAGATCATTGACCACAGGTGACCACTAGCAGATCTTTTACCACAGGTGACTACCGGCAGATCTTTGACCACAGGTTACCACTGGCAGATCCTTGACCACAGATGCCTATGGGGAGATCTTGACCACAGGTGACCACCGGCAGATCATTGACCACCGGGAGATCCTTCACCACAGGCAACCACTGGGAGATTCTTGATCGTAGGTGACCACTGGGTGAAATTTGACTGCAGTTAACCACCGGGAGATCCTTGACTACAGGTGACTACTGGCAGATCTTTGACCACAGGTGACCACTGGGGGATCCTTGACCACAGGTGATCACTGGCAGAACTTTGACAACAGGTGACCACCGGCAGATCTTTGACCACAGGTGCCCACTGGGAGATCTTGATCACAGGTGGCCACCGGCAGATCCTTGACCACAGGTGACCACCAGCAGATCTTTGACCACAGGTTACCACTGGCAGATCCTTGACCACAGGTGCTTATGGGGAGATCTTGACCACAGGTGACCACTGGCAGATCCTTGACCACAGATGACCACGGGGAGATCCTTGACGACAGGTGACCACGGGAGATCCTTGGCCACAGGTGACCACTGGGAGATCCTTGACCACAGGTGATCACTGGCAGAACTTTGACAACAGGTGACCACCGGCAGATCTTTGACCACAGGTGACCACTGGCAGTTCCTTTACCACAGGTGCCCGCCAGGAGATCTTGACCACAGGTGACCACCAGTTGATCCTTGACCACAGGCAACCACCGGGAGATCCTTGACCACAGGTGGCCACTGGGAGATCCTTCACCACAGGTCACCACTCTGGAAGATCCTTGACCACAGGTGACTATTGGGAGATCCTTTACCACAGATGACCACTGGGAGATCATTGACCACAGGTAACCACTAGTAGATCCTTGACCACAGACGACCACTGAGAGATCTTGACCACAGGTAACCACCGGCAGATCATTGACCACCGGGAGATCCTTCACCACAGGCAACCACTAGGAGATTCTTGACCACAGGTGACCACTGGGTAAAATTTGACTGCAGTTGACCACCGGGGGATCCTTGACCACAGGTGACTACTGGCAGATCTTTGAACACAGGTGCCCACTGGGAGATCTTGATCACAGGTGGCCACCGGCAGATCCTTGACCACAGGTGACCACCAGCAGTTCAGTGACCACAGGTGACCACTGGCAAATCTTTAACCACCAGGAGATCTTGACCACAAGTGTCCACTGGGAGATCCTTGACCACAGGTGACCACAAGAAGATCATTGATCACAGGTGACCACCGGCAGATCCTTAACCACAGTTGACCAATGGGAGATCTTAATCCCAGGTGACCACTGGCAGATCCTTGACTACAGGTGACCCCTGGCAGATCCTTGAGCACAGGTGACCACTGGCAAATCGTTGACCACTGGCAGAGCTTTGACCACAGGTGCCCATCGGGAGATCTTGACCACAGGTCATAGTCAGAAATATATTTATACTTCAAATTTTTTTTTGAATTTGATTCGAATTTCAGATAAAATCGTGTTTCACTATTTTGGATTTATTTACATTCATTACTGTTGTAATTCGGAAATTCAGTTACATCCGAATCTCTGAAAAACAAAAGTTTCATCCAAATTTCAATTCAGAATGAAACGAACTGCACATGTCTAGTATATAATAATGAAATGTTGCAGAACTTTCCATCTCTGGATGTTTTTGTTTTGTTCTCTGTAATCTCTGAGGAGGGCAGAAGGTGAAGATCCCAGGAGGTCGGCTATGTTTGAGAACACCTGCCACTGACAACCATTCCACCGCTGGAGTCACTTACATCAGGGCTGTGTATGGAGTCTAGGGAGTATTCATGACCCCCAGTGCTGGTCTTCATATCTCCTATAAAGTGGACCTGTCATCGGATATATCCTCTCATGATGAGCAATGAGTCAGTGTAACCCTTCCAGGTATTTATTCCCTCTCACACAGATCACAGGACTCCCCCTGAAAATGCCTTCATCTGCTTGTCTCTCCAGAAGGACGGCACCATATTTGTTCAGGTATCAACCAGTGTCACCATCTGCTTCCTGGACTAAGGGTTGGCACATACATACACGTGTGACCAAGCGCAGTCGTGGGGGGGGGGGGGGGGTATGGTGCTATGGGGGTGGCGGGACATTGTCCTAGTCGGGTACCTGGATCTCACATATTTCACATTCTGATGTTCACCTAAATAATGATGACATTTCTTGAGCATGTCAGCATGCTTTACATATTGATTTGTATCCACATGATTGGCTGTTTGGGTTTAGCAAGAGTCTAGGGCCAATAGCAATGTCCGGACGTTGTGTGTGTCATGGAGGGGATTCTGCTTGGTCCATCCTTCGGCCTTCCATGAGATGAAGATCTGGTAATGGGGGAAGACATTTTTCTGCACACAGCTCACTTCCTGTCCTGTAATCCCAGTTGAAAGTTGCTAATCATCAATCTACAGTGCTGGAGGAACTACAGCTCCCACCATGCTGAGGTTTGTGGTCCTTCAACAGTTAGAGGTTGCTCCTTTATTGAAGTGTGAGGAGCCCCAGGGGTGACATATGGGGGGTGGTAGTATTGATTGAGGGCGGTATACGGATAGCTGTATACAGACAGTGCAGATCTCAGCATCCTCTGAGCAGCCGCCCCTCCCCGGACTGACTGATGCTGTAATGTAGAGGAGGGAGGAGAGGAGAGCAGAGGAGAGGAGACTGCAACCATCCCCTGCAATCTGTGTGCAGCCTGCAACCCCTTCCCTCTGGGGGCAAGACTGCAGAGGGGGCGGCACACATACCGCCATCTACGGAGAGCAGGTAAGGGGCCACACTGCTACAAAGAGGGAAGACACCCACTTACACCCCACACTGACCGGTCACCTTGTCACCTCTTCATCACTTTCCTCCATCACCCTCCTCTGTCACCTCCATATATCACCCTCTTCTGTCACACCCCATTACCTTCCTCTGTCACCCCCCAATTACCTTCCTCTGTCACCCCCAATTACCTTCCTCTGTCACCCCCAATTACCTTCCTCTGTCACCCCCAATTACCTTCTTCTGTCACCCCCCCCCCCCATTACCCTGCTCTATCACTCCTCCATCACTCTCCTCTATCCCCCATCATCACCCTCCTTTGTCACCTCCACATATCACCCTCCTCTGCCGGTCTGTGTCCCCCCAGTGCCCGGTGTGCCCGCTGTCCCCCCACCCAGGGCATGTAGTTGGCCAGGATGTTCCGGAGGAAGCTGTCGGATTGGTCGGATCTGGACACGAGTTCCTTCGTGGATCTGGACAGAGATGGGGCCGAACTTCTCGGAGACTCTCCAGGGACTTTGCCCAATGGAGTCAGCACTGATGACTATGTGAGAACCGTTTTATTCATGTATGTCACTGATCGATCGTCTCCCCATAGTAACCTCTCTGTAACTGTCCCCTTTATTCACCCAATCTGATTGCTGGGAGGCATTGTATCACTATAATCTGAGCAATTTGTGACTGAACTATATTCAGGTTCCTTTTCCTTTAATCCAAATTATTTGCCAGTAATGCCCAGATTAACCAACCCACAGCTAACCAGCCAAGGCAAACCAACCCTCAGCTAACCAACCAGGGCAAACCAACCCTCAGCTAATCAACCAGGGCAAACCAACCCTCAGCTAACCAACCGACAGCTAACAAACCCTCAGCTAACCAACCCTCAGCTATCCAACCAAGGTCAACCAACCCTCAGCTAACAAACCCTCAGCTAACCAACCAGGGCAAACCAACCCTCAGCTAACCAACCCTCAGCTAACAAACCCTCAGCTAACCAACCCTCAGCTAACCAACCAAGGCCAACCAACCCTCAACTAACCAACCCACAGCTAAGCAACCCACAGCTAAGCAACCCTCAGCTAAGCAACCCTCACCTAATAAACCCTCAGCAAAGCCAACCCTCAGCTAATCATTCAAGGCCAACCAACCATCAGCTAACCAACCAAGGCCAACCAACCCTCAGCTAACCAGCCCTCAGCTAACCAGCCGTCAGCTAACAAACCCTCAGCTAACCAACCATCAGCTAACCAACCAAGGCCAGCCAACCCTCAGCTAACCAACCCACAGCTAACCAACTCTCAGTTAACGAACCAAGGCCAGTCAACCCTCAGTTAACAAACCCTTAGCTAACCAATCCTCAGCTAACCAACCAAGGCCAACCAACCCTCAGCTAACCAACCCACAGCTAAGCAACCCTCAGCTAACCAACCAAGGCCAGCCAACCCTCAGCTAACCAACTAAGGCCAGCCAACCCTCAGCTAACCAACCAAGGCCAGCCAACTCTCAGCTAACCAACCAAAGCCAACCAGTCCTCAGCTAATCAACTAAGGCCAGCCAACACTTAGCTAACCATCCCCCAGCTAACCAACCGACCCCTATTTCACATTGTGTGCTCTTTTTGTACAGTACGGGGAGGACTACGATGAAGATCCCATATACATCCCATGTACCGATCTGTACAGGACAGAACCCCCAGAAAATACCTTCAAAGATGGCAAAACCCCCATCGGTAAGATCTGTATCACTTTATATTTGTGTGTGTGTGGGGGGGGGGGATGCACTGCAAAGGGGGAGTTCATCCCCATCAATCATCCATCAACTGGCATCGAAAATTTTATTACTAATCAGCAAAAACCAACACCCTGGTTTGTGGGGCTCTGGTGTGATGCAGAACGTTTGCTAATGAAATTATTTATTCCTCCCCCTCCCCCCCCCCCCCCCCCGAAAATGTCGCCACCCTCTGTCGCAGATTTTGTTCTGGTTTGGGAGGAGAAGCTTCAATCCAAGAAACACAAGATGAAGACGTCAGCCCAGGCGGAACGTGACCAGCAGCGCAGAGCGAGGAGGAGAGAGGCCAATGAAAATCACAGAAGGCGTTTCCACCGCAACCTGCTGAAGGCGGGGCTTCTGTTGGAGAAGGTGAGAGCACTGCCCGGGTCCCCCCACACTCTTCTTTTAATGGCAGACCTTTGTCCTGACCCTAATGTCCATCTGTCTGTCTGTCCGGCAGGAGCAAACCCTGAGCGAGCGAAGATCCCTCCATTACCTGAAGCTCAGCGCCCCCTGGGACCTCTTGGTGTACTACGCGGAGGAGCTGTGCATACGGGCACCCCTACAGGTCTGATCCGCCCTCACATGGGCCACAATAAACCCGGGTGGTCAGGATGAGAGCAAAGCAGAGGGACGGTTCATAAAAAAGTAACAAACGCGCCAATAACATTCAAAATAATCAATACCGTGCTAAGCGCGGCGGAGGAGGATCTTCTAAAGGCGGTGTCAGCACTTTTCTACTTTTTTTGTGCTGCACTCTGGTGACAACTTTCATAAAATGAAAAATGTAAAAAGAATTAGACCTGGTATGAGGCCAGAAGGTTTCATTGTACAAGACCAGAGAAAAATCCAAGACGTTTCGGGGTCTCAGAATTCCCCCTTCATTAGGGCCAGGAAAACAGATAATATAAAGGAACTTAATAGAAGGAAAGACAGAAATAAAATGTCCTAATATGTGATAAATACAAAATTCGGTATACGACAATATAACAGCATAGTGTTGGATTTTTCTTGTTACTTTGTTATTTTTTTCCTTGGCCCTGATAAAGAGGGACTTCTGAGAACCTGAAATGTGTTTCTTGTTACTATATTATTTGTTTCCCTAGTCTTGATGAAGGGGGAGTTTGGAGAGCCCGAAACGTGTTGAATTTTATGTTGTTTCTTGTTTATTTATGTTATTTGTTTTTCTGTCCCTGGTAAAGGGAGAGTTCTGCGCCCCCGAAACTTGTTGGGTTTTTCTTGTTACTTTTTGTTGTTTCCCTGGCCCTGATTAAGGGGCGTTCTAAACCCTCGAAATGTGTTGGATTTTTCTTGTTACTTTATCCTATTTGTTTCCTTGGCCCTGATGAAGGGGAGTTCTGAAAGCCCAAAACGTGTTGGATTGTTCTTGATACTTTACGTATGTTGTTATCCTGACCCTGATAATAAGGAAATTATAACCCTCTGAAACGTGTTGAATTTTCCTTCTTTATGTTGTTTCCCTGGCTCTGATGAAGGGGCGTTCTGAAGGCCCAAAACGTGTTAGATTTTTGTTGTTACTTTATCCTATTTGTTTCCCTGGCCCTGATGAAGGGGGAGTTAAGATACCCTGAAATGTGTTGGATTTTTCTAGTTACTTTATGCTGTTGTCCTGGCCCTGATGAAAGGGGGAGTTCTAAGCCCCTGAAATGTGTTGGATTTCTCCTGTTATTTTAGGTTGTTTCTCTGGCCCTGATGAAGGGGACTTCTGAAAGCCCGAAATGTGTTGGATTTTTCTTGTTACTTTATGTTATTTGTTTCCCTGGCCCTGATGAAGGGAATTTCTGAGCCCCCGAAACGTGATGGGTTTTCTTCTTACTTAATATTGTGATCCTGACGCTGATGATAGGGGAAATCTAACCCCCTGAAACGTGTTGAATTTTTCTTAAGTGGTTTCCATGGCTCTGATGAAGGGAGAATTCGGAGCCCCCGAAATGTGTTGGATCTTTCCTCATCATTTATGTTATTTGTTTCCCTGGCAATAATGAAGGAGTGGGGGGGGGGTTCTAAAAGCTTAAAACATGTTAGAATGTTCTTGTTACTTTATGTTATTTGCTTCCCTGGCCCTGAAGACAGGGGAGTTCTAAGCCCCAAAACATGCTGGAGCTTTTCTGTTATCTCATGTTATTTTTTTTACCTGGTCCTGATAAACAGAAGTTCTGGGACCCCAAAACGTGTTGGATTTTTCTTGTTACTTTATTAATTTTTTCCCTGGCCCCGATGAAGGGAGAGGTCTAATTCCTCGAGACGTGTTGGTTTTTTCTTGTTCTTTTATGTTGTTTCCCTGGCCCTGATGAAGCGGGAGTTCTGATCCTCTGAAATGTTTTGGACATTCTTGTTACTTTATGTAATATTTATCCCTAGCGTTGATAAAGGGGTAATTCTTTAAGCCTGAAACGTGTTGGACTTTTCTTGTTGCTTTAGGTTATTTGTTTCCCTGGTCCTGATGAAGAGGAGTTCTGATCCCCCCAAAACGTGTTTGGTTTTCTTGTTCTTTTATGTTGTTTCCCTGGCCCTTATAAAGGGGGGAGTTCTGATCCCCCGAAACGTGTTGGTTTTTCTTGTTTTTTTATATGTTGTTTCCCTGGCCCTGATGAAGGGGGGAGTTCTGATCCCCCGAAACGTGTTGGCCTTTTCTCTACAATGAAAAACCTTCTAGATTTACACTAGTTGTGTGGCGTCCTCATCCTTTCTACATTTCTCAGATTACTCGGGGGGCCCCCTGATGGTACCCCAGCCAACAGAGAGCCGCCCTCCAATTTTGAATTCCAATACCCGTCCTTTCAGGTCATTGCTATGGCGTTCTTCTGACACATGATTGGGTTATCCGTCATGAAGTGAAGCGCCGCTGAGATGTGGGCGTGTCATCGGTGCAGTGAGACAAAACATAGACATTTATAAATGGCCCGCAATGTCAGGAGGTGAAGTGTAGCCCCCCTTCCCTGGTCCCGGCTGTTACAGAAAATAATCCCTCCTCATAGACACAATGCAGAGAGGTGAGAGTCACCATTGTTATCATATTCTCATTATTTCCCGCAGGCTCAGCCCAATCCGGACAACAACGCCTCAGACCGCTTCCTACAGAGACTGCACCTCCCCAACCCCATGTATCAATATGTCCCCAACAAGCCGCTGGACTACTACACCTGCGCCTTCCGCCGCTCCAAACTGCAGAGGTAAGTGCGAGGGATGGACAGGCGAGACCGGAATTACACCGCACAAAGTGCTACCCGGGAATCCAACTGTCCACCAATCAGGGACGCTGTAGGATACAGGATGACCACATTGTATGCTCTTTCCTGGCACATGATTAGAGCAGAATGTCCCCTTACATTGGTGATCAGTGAGAAGAATGTTCCTTACATTGGTGATCAGTGAGAAGAATGTTCCTTACATTGGTGATCAGTGAGAAGAATGTTCCTTACATTGGTGATCAGTGAGAAGAATGTTCCTTACATTGGTGATCAGTGAGAAGAATGTCCCTTACATTGGTGATCAGTGAGAAGAATGTTCCTTACATTGGTGATCAGTGGGAAGAATGTTCCTTACATTGGTGATCAGTGGGAAGAATGTTCCTTACATTGGTGATCAGTGAGAAGAATGTTCCTTACATTGGTGATCAGTGAGAAGAATGCTCCTTACATTGGTGATCAGTGAGAAGAATGTTCCTTACATTGGTGATCAGTGAGAAGAATGTTCCTTACATTGGTGATCAGTGAGAAGAATGTTCCTTACATTGGTGATCAGTGAGAAGAATGTTCCTTACATTGGTGAACAGTGAGAAGAATGTTCCTTACATTGGTGATCAGTGGGAAGAATGTCCCTTACATTGGTGATCAGTGAGAAGAATGTTCCTTACATTGGTGATCAGTGGGAAGAATGTTCCTTACATTGGTGATCAGTGAGAAGAATGTTCCTTACATTGGTGATCAGTGAGAAGAATGTTCCTTACATTGGTGATCAGTGAGAAGAATGTTCCTTACATTGGTGATCAGTGAGAAGAATGTTCCTTACATTGGTGATCAGTGAGAAGAATGTTCCTTACATTGGTGATCAGTGAGAAGAATGCTCCTTACATTGGTGATCAGTGAGAAGAATGTTCCTTACATTGGTGGTCAGTGAGAAGAATGTTCCTTACATTGGTGATCAGTGAGAAGAATGTTCCTTACATTGGTGATCAGTGAGAAGAATGTTCCTTACATTGGTGATCAGTGAGAAGAATGTTCCTTACATTGGTGATCAGTGAGAAGAATGCTCCTTACATTGGTGATCAGTGAGAAGAATGTTCCTTACATTGGTGATCAGTGAGAAGAATGTTCCTTACATTGGTGATCAGTGGGAAGAATGTTCCTTACATTGGTGATCAGTGAGAAGAATGTTCCTTACATTGGTGATCAGTGAGAAGAATGTTCCTTACATTGGTGATCAGTGGGAAGAATGTTCCTTACATTGGTGATCAGTGAGAAGAATGTTCCTTACATTGGTGATCAGTGAGAAGAATGTTCCTTACATTGGTGATCAGTGAGAAGAATGTTCCTTACATTGGTGATCAGTGAGAAGAATGCTCCTTACATTGGTGATCAGTGAGAAGAATGTTCCTTACATTGGTGATCAGTGGGAAGAATGGTGGTCAGACTGCCACCCTTACAAACAGCTGAGAAGATTATTGGTGTGATGGCACTGGCTCTGTCCTTGGACCTGGAATGGTGCCAGTACCACCATATTGGAGGTCAATCAGCCACAGCTCAAGGAACCCTTGGCAGCATTTGAGGAACCCCTGGCTCTGGCTGGATATTGCTGCTCTATAGGAAGCCACCAATTACTGCTCTTAGGGATCTTGTCTCTAGTAATTTTAGGATTAGGACCCCCATATAAGACTTTGAAAACTGTTTTTGCAATTTTTTTTTACCAAAATTCATTCCATAATAATGTGTTCTTTAGGTTTCTGGGTAGCGACTTCCACGCCACCTACTTCACCAACACCCAGAGAAGTCGCATTGTAAGTAGAGATCTTCCCGCATGCCGAGGATTCGCACTCTGCAATATGAAACGTTCCCTCACATGCCTCCTGCCGCCCCGCAGGTCTACGAGGTCCTGTCACGCACGATGTACGGGAAGCGGAAACACGCGGAGGTGGGGATAGAGCGGATGCTGAAGGAGGGAATCTACACCGCGGCCTTCCCACCTCACGAGGTGAGCGCAGGCGTCCCGGTATAGCTGACCCACCCGTAATACAACCCAACAATTGCGGAAGAAAATGAGAGGAACGAGCGTTTGATTCTCAGCACATCTCAAATATATTTCATCTTCAGCATTTCTTTAACCACTTCACCTCCGGAAGATTTTACCACCTCCATGGCCAGGGCATTTTTTTGCTATTCAGCATTGCGCTACTTTAACTGGTAATTGCGCGGTCATGTAGAACTGTACACAAATTTCATTTATATCATTTTTTTTCTCACAGACAGAGATTTCTTTCGGTGGTAATTGATCACCACTGGTGATCTACCTTCTGTTATAAAACATATCCAATAAAATCAAAGTAATACATTTTGTTCAAGGGAGAATTAGACAAAAATTGATTAGTTAAACCCACAAGCGTTTTTTTGTTTTTTTTTTACCACTACTATTCCTTTACACTGCCTTCTGAAATGTACAAATGCAGCAATTTAGAAACTGGATGAAAGGTTTAGCGCTGGGAACACTTTTGGAGCCCCGATTCACACTGAACCCCCCTGACTTTGATATCACGCGACTTCACTTGAAGTCACATGATTTCAAAGCCGTAGGTCAGTGCGACTTCAGGTGCGACTTGACTGACATGTGTGCGACTTCATGCACGGATGTCTATGCAAGTCACACCTGAAAATCGCCAAAAAATTGTGCAGGAACCTTTTTTTTTTTTTTTCGAATCAGTGCGGCACCACAAAGTCAGAGTCGCAGCATTTTGAACAGTTCCATTGCTGAGAATAGGGTTCCACTTGTCATGCGATTCGGACCTGTCAAATTGCATTACAAATTGGACTTGTGTGAATGGGGTGGGTGATAGGAGTGATCAGGAGGGCAATCAAAGGGTTAACTCTGTGCCTAACAAGTGTATGTGTGCTGACTTTACTCCTTTACAGAGGGGCTGGGTTTTCTTCCTGATTTCAGCTCTGAAGTGAAGACAGCCAGATCTGGGTTGAGTTTACTAACAAACACAGATCTGTGTTGTGATTGGCCACAGCCGTCAGCAGGTTCACAGCCAAAATCATTGGCTGCGAGTCTGCTGACGAACTTGTGCTATGTCTAACACAAGAAGCAGGGGGCGTGCGCACATCCTAAACCAGGAAGTTTCCCCGCCACGTAAGGGTACATCGCAGGGGAACAACAAAGCCACCGGCCAGCAGTAATGGTTAAACTGTTGGTCGGCAAGTCGTTAATAAAGAGCTCCAAAACTTTCCACGGTTTACATTCAAAGCTCTATAATCATACACTCGCTTCTCACTGAGAATATCAACGTAGATGTCAGAAACCATGAAATCAGACCGAGACAGAAGTACAGGTAAATCACACTTGTTTAATAATAAAAGTAAAAAGAACAAACGTAGTCAAAACATAGCCAAAGTTCAGTAACCGGAACGGATAGTCAGCCAAGCCAGAAGTCAGGGATCAATGTAGTGGAACAGCAAGCAGGATCTGGAGCCAGAAGGGATGTCAGCAAAGCAAGTCTTTAAACAGGAAGGCAGGAGATAGGCTCTGTGATGTTGACCAAGGCGAAGGCAGAGATCCTCTGGGCTGGGCTGGTTAAGTAGGCAGGACTGACAAGCAGGATCATCAACAGCTGAGTAACTGTGGAGAGATAGGAGCTGGCAATTAGCCGACAGCTGAGCGGCCAGCTCTGAGAAGGAAGGGCTGAGCCCATCCCTGGCTGTAGAATAATAATACTTGGTCCATGGTGGGAAGGTTGCAACGCCTATACACCTGTTTTTACATGGTGTCAGAGGAGCATTTCATGTTCTGTCCTCGCTACACGTCTGTGCGTAACACAACATGCAGCTACACCCCCCTAATGTGCAATCAGCTGGACTGAATGTAATCTTGAAACTTTATTAGCAAAACAGGGTGGAGTGAAGCTACTAGGAAAAATAGATACAATCAATGTATGAACCATATAAATAATCTAGGCTGCAGAAGGCAATAAGTCCATGCTCGCCAGCGATGCTGCCTCTAGGGGATGGGTGCTCAACCTGTGGTCCAACTTTTGTGCAACTACAAGTCCCATCATGCCTTTGCCTTTAGGAGTCATGCTTTTAACTGTCAGCCTTGCAATGCCTCATGGGACTTGTAGTTCTGCAACAGCTGGAGGGCCACAGGTTGAGCACCCATACTCCAGGCCAGCCTTTCTCAACCTTTTTACCCCAGGGGAACCCTTAAAATAATTTTCAGGTATGGGGGGGGGAACCCCTGATAAAACCCATTCATTGGGGGTCAGTGGGGAACAATGCCCCTTACTTTGGTGGTCAGAAAAAGAATGCCCTTTTTTACAGTGGTGGTAAGAATGGCCCCCTTACAGAGAGCTATAAAGATAATTTGTGTCATACCACTGGCTCCTCCAAGTGGCATTGGCTCAGAACTATGTAGGCACCATCAAACAGGAGGTAAATCAGCCACAGCTCAGGGAACTCCTAGCCACCTCTAGAGGAACCTTAGTTAGGAATGGTTGCTCAAGGGGATGTAATTTTAGTCCACAACATGTGCTGCAGTTGTGATGGCTGGTTCCTTCTCTTTCACTTCTTAAAAATGGAGTCTGAGCTCCTAGGATGCACCTGTTTCCTTTCCTCAGAATGAAGGATGATGGGACCTTTTATTAAAGCTGAACAGTTTCTAGATTCTGTAAAACAATACATTTATTCTGGGTTCCATCTAGTGGCCAAATGTAATATTGCAGGTAGGACAGGAATAATGAATTTACCTGCTGGAGGCAGAACAGAACATACAGAGCTGGGACAAGGTTATCTAGTTATCTAGAGCCCAGGGTGAACATACCAAACTGCCCCCCGCCCCATACTACTTTCTAGCTCAAATACTTTCTCTCCTCCAATCCCCACAGAACAACAACCCCCCCCCCCCCCCAAAAAAAAATAATTTCCTAGCACAACTCAACTACCCCTAAAAAAAAAAAAAAAAATCCACTCAGCTTCTACATCGTCCCCCTACTCCAAATCCTCCTCCCAGCACAAATCCCCCAATCCTCCCTCCTAGCATAAATCCTCCCCCCAATCATCCATACTAGCACAAATCCCCCCTCCCCCCCCTCAAACAAAAATGAATATTCACCTCCTAGCACAAATACCTTTCCGCCCTCTACCATATCACCTCTAATGGCAAAAAAAAAAAACAAATCCCCTCTCTTGGCACAAATCCTCTTTCTCCATCCTCCCTTCCAACACTAATTCCCCAAAATCACCACTCCTAGCACCCCCCCATTGAATTTCCCCTCCTAGAACAGTTCATTCCCCCTGATGCCTCCCAAATTCCCCCTCCCAACACAAATCCCCCTTCCCCCAATCACCTTGTCGCGCCACCCCACCTTATATGATACCACAGTGCCCAGGAAAGCCGCCCCTCCTGCCCACCCCTTGTCTCGGCCCTGAAAACATCTCATTTACTTTTGAAAAACCACCATGTTGGGTGAATTCTCTAGTATTGGCAGTCAAGTCAACAGTATATTATAGTAGGCAGATGGATGTTCAGGTCTTCCAACCAAACATCCTACCCTCCAGTCAATGCTGGAAGTCATACTTGTGTCTGACTGAACTTGGACTCCAAAGGATTAAGAAGAACTTGAGAAGCTCCAAGAATCAAGTAGAACATTTCTAATAAAACCTTCACACTGGATACAAGTAACCATACACAGCCAAATATTTACAAGATATCTGATTGGATTGGCCAAAATTTGTGATAAGCAGGATACGTAGCGCTCGTGATCACTAGAAGAATCTTCACCCACTTCAGGGAATAATAATGCGGTGGGTCCCAGTGGTGGGTGGATCCCAGTGGTGGGTGGATAAGAATGGCCTGTGATATGATAATGATTCAAGTCTGCAGTGTGTAATAGATTTTGCCTGTTTTTTGGTTTGTCCTAGGGGCCCTATGAAATGCCGGAGTATGAGGTGGCCCTGGAAAGCCTGAACCCTCGTCAGATACTCTATCGGTACTGGGCGAGTTGGTCACAGTGGTACAAATATCAACCGCTGGACCACATACGGGAGTATTTTGGGGAAAAGGTGGCTATATACTTTGCCTGGCTGGGTACGTAACCTGCAGAAATCTGTTTCTGAACTATTGTTAGTGTACATCTCTGACCTTTAATGATGGTGGTATCTGAAGAAGTAGATCTGGTGATGTCATAGTCAGTATAATCTATTATAGTCCCTCCTTTCCTCTCCAGGTTTCTATACTGCCTGGCTGCTCCCAGCCGCCGTTGTTGGAACCGGCATCTTCGTGTCTGGCCTTCTAACAATGGGGAGTAATACAGTCGCGTGAGTGTGAGGGCCCCGCCACGTCTTGTATGACTCTAGCCATACTGAAAAGGCGAAAAGGTAACTGAAATGTCTTATTGTACCCCGCAGGCAGCAAGTCTGTGACAGCGGGAAGGAGTTCCTGATGTGCCCACTGTGTGACACCTGTAAGACCTGGTACATCTCTGAGATCTGCCCCATGGCAAAGGTGGGTGGAGTGGAGACCCTTGTGAATGGCTGTCCGTGGGAGATCCCTGCTCACCCCCAAATTGCATCTTCTAGGTTGGGTATCTGTTTGACCACCCAGGAACGGTCTTCTTTAGCATCTTCATGTCCTTCTGGGCGGTCACTTTCCTGGAGTATTGGAAGAGAAAGAATGCAACCTTGGCCCATCACTGGGACTGCATGGACTTCCAGGAGGATGAGGTGAGGATAAATGCCCCATGATTGTGAAGACTTCACGCATGACCCCACATGGTACAGAGCAACAGCCTTCACCCTAATCATGGCTTTGTACACAGTGTCCTATCTATATCTGTGTCTTGACAGACAGCTGTTTAACCCAAGCCACCATTTGTCAGGCAACAAATTCAAGTTCTTAAAGTGTTTCTAGGTTAGGTGAGAGATTTAATTCCTCCGAAAGCCTTCTGGATCCATAGCTGGGGAGGTTATTAACATACAATGTTCAGCCCACTCAGATAACATAGGCTCTACTTATTGATTTCTCAAAATATTTATAGGTGGTTTCTTCTTGTTTTGAATGTGCCTATTCTGACCTTCTCACCAATGTATGTCCAGGAGCCCCCACGGCCAGAATTTGCTGCGATGGCCCCACAGATGGAGCAGAACCCAATCACAGGAGTAAAGGAACCATACTTTCCAGAAAGAGCTCGTCTCTCTCGAATCCTCACTGGATCCATGGTGATTGTGATCATGGTGAGGTCCTAGATTTCTCCATTAGTTGTTGAAGGTTTTCTCAGTTACTATTATCAACAAAAATTTGTTTTTGGGGGGAGTAATGTAGGGGTACACTAAATGCAGGATGGACTAACTTAAGCTTACTGTAATTGTGGCATTTCCAAAGAGACTTTCCTTTAATACTGTATGTCATCCCACTCGATAATGACGACCCCTCCAAATGATCCAACATGAGTAATTCTTTCCCTGCCGATAAGGCATGAGAAACCTAAAATGTCTTGTGTCCAGGTGGCGGGGGGGACTTTCAGAACTTCAGTTGATTTTATAGAAGCCAGTGTTTCTAGTCACCCTAGCACATGCTTTGTTATTTACTTCTGGTGTCTTTTTTGGAGAACCAAACTTTGCCTTAAGTTACAGTACAATGTACTGGAATTTTGCTAAATGCCCCTTTTTGAAGTCCAGGAGGAAATGTTGGGTGAAGACAAAATGAGATGTGCTCCCTTGAGCAAATGGTCTTGTAGACTTTGGTTTAGAACACGAGATCAGGAACAACCCTTAAATACTCAATCTCTTGCACTATATAACCCCCAACACTGGCCTTAGATCAGCTGGTGACCTCCTTTATGGGCCGTGATCTCTAGACCGACTTGGGCGGTTTGAGCCTCTCTTTCAAGAAGTAGCCACCACACTGCCCTGTACCTCATAAATGTATGAAGTTCAAAGGGAAAAATGGTCACAAAAAGGTAAGGAGAGCACAAAGAGAGCCAGGGGGTTGCGGCTCACTACATATGAACAACCTTTAAGCCATAGTCTCTTCTAATTGCGAGCCTGCAAAAGGGTATCTATCTGCTTTCTGGATCCTCATGACAATGAACATTTTTTTATTAAATATTTCAAAGGAAATGTTTGTGTTATGGTTAGCTATGACCAAGCTGCATGTCGAACTGAACATCTCCAAAGGAAACAGAGAAGAACCGAATTATCTGAAATGTTGGCGCTCCTCAAATGTAATTCTGCGAGAAGAACCCCCTTCCATATCTGTGTGTCTCTTCTCTCTGCAGCTGTGTGTAGTGATGATCTTCTTGGTGTCGGTGATCATGTACCGTGGAATCGTCAGTATGATGATGTATCACACAGGAAATAGCATTCTCATGACGCAGGTAAGACGAAACCGCTGGTAGACTATAATGCAGACTGGAACTAAAATAAAAGGGACACCAATTCTCCAGCCTCAATTGTGCCAAACAGAATTAGAAATCCCTTAAACACACTAGGGGTCATTTACAGAGCCAGGCGCTATAGGCCAGAAAACGTGATCGGCTGAGACAAGTGCAGTAGTGGCGTACAATCTTTCTGCTAATTACCCCCTCTAGTGGACAGTTATAACATTGCACCGGTTTGGAATGCAGTTATCGCAGTGTGTGCTAGTTTATGCAGGAAGGATAATGTATTTATCACAACAACTTGTATAAACGATAGAGGCAAGTTTCTGGCCTTCCTTCGCGCCTGATAATGTCAATCGCCAGAAAATTATTTAAATAAGTTAGTGCTGATTGTGTAATTTTTGGCACCTGTAAATCCTATACCTGTTTATATTGGCCCATTGCAATGTAAGATTTAAATCTTCTTATTAATTGGCAGTATAACGTATCTCCTCCTCAATCATGATCCACAAGTATTTCTGTGTTCTGAATTGTAGGCTGGTAACATTGCCAATATCAGCAGCACTATGGTCAACCTAGTCCTCATCTTGCTAATGAGTCAAGTCTACACCTCCCTGGCTGAAAAACTAACCCGATGGGGTGAGTAGTGCATGGTGAGAACACGATGAGGTGGATAGTGCATGGTGAGAACACGATGAGGTGGGTAGTGCATGGTGAGAACACAATAAGGTGGGTAGTGCATGGTGAGGACACTATGAGGTGGGTAGTGCATGGTGAGGACACTATGAGGTGAGTAGTGCATGGTGAAAACACAATGAGGAGGGTAGTGCATGGTGAGAACATAATGAGGAGGGTAGTGCATGGTGAGAACACAATGAAGTGGGTAGTGCATGGTGAGAACACAATGAGAAGGTAGTGCATGGTAGGAACACAATGAGAAGGTAGTGCATGGTGAAAACGCAATGAGGAGGGTAGTACATGGTGAGAAAACGATGGGGTGAGTAGTGCATGGTGAGAACACAATGAGGAGGGTAGTACATGGTAAGAACACAATAAGGTGGGTAGTGCATGGAGAGAACACTATGAGGTGGGTAGTGCATGGTGAAAACACAGTGCGGAGTATAGTACATGGTGAGAACACAATGAGGAGGGTAGTACATGGTGAGAACACAATGAGCAGAGTAGTACATGGTGAGAACATAATGAGGAGGGTAGTACATGGTGAGAACACAATAAGGTGGGAGGTGCATGGAGAGAACACTATGAGGTGGGTAGTGCATGGTGAAAACACAATGAGGAGGGTAGTACATGGTGAGAACACAATGATGAGGTTAGTACATGGTGAGAACACAATGAGGAGAGTAGTACATGGTGAGAACACAATGAGGAGGATAGTACATGGTGATAACACAATGAGGAGGGTAGTACATGGTGAGAACACAATGATGAGGTTAGTACATGGTGAGAACACAATGAGGAGAGTAGTAAATGGTGAGAACACAATGAGGAGGGTAGTACATGGTGAGAACACAATGAGGAGAGTAGTACATGGTGAGAACACAATGAGGAGGGTAGTACATGTTGAGAACACAATAAGGTGGGTAGTGCATGGAGCGAACACTATGAGGTGGGTAGTGCATGGTGAAAACACAGTGCGGAGTATAGTACATGGTGAGAACACAATGAGGAGGGTAGTACATGGTGAGAACACAATGATGAGGTTAGTACATGGTGAGAACACAATGAGGAGAGTAGTACATGGTGAGAACACAATGAGGAGGATAGTACATGGTGAGAACACAATGAGGAGGGTAGTACATGGTGAGAACACAATGAGGAGGGTAGTACATGGTGAGAACACAATGAGGAGGGTAGTACATGGTGAGAACACAATGAGGAGAGTAGTACATGGTGAGAACACAATGAGAAGGGTAGTATATGGTGAGAACACAATGAGGAGAGTAGTACATGGTGCGAACACAATGAGGAGAGTAGTACATGGTGAGAACACAATGAGGAGGGTTGTACATGGTGAGAACACAATAAGGTGGGTAGTGCGTGGTGAGAACACAATGCGGAGGATAGTACATGGTAAGAACACAATGAAGTGGGTAGTGCATGGAGAGAACACAGTAGAGTGGATAGCGCAAGCTGAGAACACATGGTGAGAACACAATGAGGAGAGTAGTGCATGGTGGGAACACAATGAGGTGGGTAGTGCATGGTGAGAACACGATGAGGTGGGTAGTGCATGGTGAAAACACAGTGGGGTGGGTAAAGCATGTTGAAAACACGATGAGGTGGGTAGTGCATGGTGAGAATAGGATGAGGTGGGTAGTGCATGGTGGGAATACGATGAGGTGGGTAGTGCATGGTGAGAATACGATGAGGTGGGTAGTGCATGGTGGGAATACGATGAGGTGGGTAGTGCATGGTGAGAACACGATGAGGTGGGTAGTGCTTGGTATACACTTGCTAGACATTACGGGAGAGTAAGGAGGAGGTTAGCATATTGGTCTTGCAGTGCTGGTGTTTCAGAGTTTATTGGGGGCATTAGAGTATTAGCTCCTTTGGTGGAAGAATAATGTGGGTGTGCATATGGTCAGGGTATTGTGTACTGTACCTAAAAATGATTATTTTCGGATTCTCTGAAAGCTTACAACACCAGATCCAGGGTGGAATTTGACCACCATTGTAGCATTCTAGGGGGCGATCTTCCCACTGACCCTTTTTAGTATACTCGGAGTATCACTAGCATGGCCCTGGTTATTGTTATAGGGGATGGAGGTGGAGGGTTCAGAGGAACGGTAAAGGGTTCTCAATACACCCTGTATAAATAGCTTAGAAATATGCTCTGTAGTGCTATGCATCTCTCTGTATCTGACAGACAGGTGCTCTTGTGTAACCATTTGCTCCTTCCTATTAAATAGCGTGATGTGGTTCCTGTAACAGTCCTCGGGATGAGGGATCAGAGGGACAGTAAAGGGATTTCTACAGCATCCAGTACATATAGCTTAGAAAATACCTCTTCAGTTTTATGCATCTCTTTGTATCTGATAGATAGGTGCTCTAGTATAATGCTCATTCCGTCCACTTAGAATGCTGTGGCCCTGGTTATTTTTGTCTAGGAAGGGGTCTGAAGGGGCTGTAAAGGGGAAAGGGGTCCCTACAACATCCGAATCATATAGGTTAGAATTTACCTCTGAGGTTTTATGCATCCCCCTGTATCTGATATAGGAGATCTGGTGTACTATTCATCCCCTCTGAATTATAAGCATTATTATGGCCCTGGTTATTGTTGTGTGGAAAGGGGGCTGGAGGGACTGTAAAGGGGTCCCTACAATGCCCAGTGCATATAGTTTAGAAATACCTTTGTGGTTTTATGCCTCTCTCTATATCTTTTAGTTAGTGTGATTGTGTAATACTTTCCTCATTCCCATGGCCCTGGGTAAGGACCTTGGGATGAGGTGTTTAGAGGGGCAGTAAAGGGATTCTCTGCAGTGCTCAGTACAGTATATAACATTTCCTATGCGTTCCAATGAGTCTCTCTGCAGATATCTGAAAAATAGGTGATCCTATGTAGTTCTAGTCTTCTTTCAAAGAATCAGCATGGTGTGGCCCTGGGTATTGTCCATGGGATTTGGTGGGTAGTAGATAGTAAAGGTGTCTTTACAGTGCCCAGCACAAACAGCTTAGACAGGACCTTTTGTGATAGGCAGGTGCTCTTGGATAACCCTTATCTCCTCACTATCACAGAGATGCATCGCACCCAATCGTTACATGAGGATGCGTTTACCTTTAAGGTTTTCATCTTCCAGTTTGTGAACTTCTACTCATCACCATTCTATGTGGCTTTCTTCAAAGGCAGGTGAGAAGACAATTTTGCTGCTACATCCTCAATATCTATTGCCCGTGCACACTGCCCCGGCTACAGAAATATAGTCAATAATCTAATCGTGGGACACTGACAATGTACAAAACCAACCAAACGGGGCCTTTGATGACTGTGCGTTTCTGCCTTGCAGATTTGTGGGATATCCCGGCCAGTATGGCAAACTCTTGGGTATGAGGAACGAGGATGTAAGTTTTATCGCTTATGAATAAATATATTGTGACTTACTGGGCATGTAGCAAATATGAAGATGAATATATTATATATTTTATGAAACCCCACAGGGCGTAAAATCAACCAGAATGATTTTATTCCCTTGGTGCATCCAGATATCATTTTGTTTCAGGAAGAACAGACTAATTTCAAATGCAAGACAGGTTTGGGATCCATTACACTGAGCACTTGGGCGTCTCAATAAGGGGACTTGGAGTTATTTGGAGCCCTGTGATGGTTGCATGCTATAAGTACTGCAGAGAGCACTATTATCATTTATAATAACGCCTAGAAATACACACCTTACCATCACACCTAGAGGTGCTTGTTAGACATCCCATTTCAAAACCATAGCCAATATGAAGTCCACCACCCCCCCCACCATCACTTTGTTACCATAACATCCTCTACTCTTCTGGGAAAACTTTCAACAATATTTCCCAGGGTGTCTGTGGGATTTTCTGCCCATTTGTAAGGGCAGGTAATAATGCTGGATGAGAAGACCTGGTTGATCATCAGCTCACATCACCTTCAATAGGGTTGAGGTCAGGCACTGCTGTTGTATGAGACAACCTGGCTCGAAATTGAGGTTCCAAGCCATCCCAAAGGTGTTCAGTAGGGTTGAGGCTGGGTACTGATGTTGGATGACTCTTGAAATTGAGTTTCCGAGCTATCCCAAAGGTGATCAGTAAGGTTCAGGTCGGGGCTCTGTGCAGGACACTCAAGTTCCTCTACATGACAGTGGTCACATTATGTCTTTGTGGAGCTGACTTTGTACTCAGGGGCACAGAAACGAAAATGGTTTTGTCCACACTGTTACCACAAGGGTGGAAGAGCATTAGTGTTATACTAGGCTGATTTCTTTTAACTTAACAAAACCAAAGTTTCAGTTTTATGAGTCCTATTGTCCTTGAACTTCTTCTAACAGGTATTCAGAATGCTATGAATGTCCAATCCTGTAATGTGCAAAGCCTATTGTTTAAAAGCAAACATTGAAAACCATCTGGTCATCTCCTAGCCAAAGATCATTTCCCCACACATGGGGGTGCTTTACATTTTGGATGAGTATCAATTGCTCTCTGTGGTATTTATTTTCTACGTTCCTCTACAGTGTGGTCCAGGTGGCTGCCTCATAGAACTGGCCCAACAGCTCTTCATTATAATGGTCGGCAAGCAGATTGTCAGCAATATCCAGGAGTTTCTGTTACCGTAAGTGATATGGACAGATAACTAATGTACATTAATGTATAATTGACATATATAATTGGAGGACGCCTAACCATAAAATGCTTGAAAGTGATGAAAATGGATCGTTTTTGGTGGTCATGGAGATGGGGTGTGAAGGTACAAGTGGTGGGGCTGGTCCATGCCTGAATCAAATCCAAGCACTTATGTTGTATAGTTTTAGTTGAGCAGTATGTTTGAGTAGCTGAAGGTTGGCACTAGATCTTAAGCTCCATCTTCTGGCTAAAGGTCAAGGGGTTCGAGACCTTTCACATAAATGCATCAAAGCCAGGATTTTAGGATTACATACAAAAAAATGTTAGCTGGGTTCCCTGTATGTGCAGACCACCTTTGCCGACATAGTAGTATCTTCAGGTCTTTGAAGATGGACAGTTATGGAAGATCATTGTGGACCCTTAAAACAAACAAGTCATAGTTTGATGGAAAAAAGAATAAGAACCACCACTGAAGGTCTCAAAAATGCAATTTCAAGAAAGCTTTGAAAAATAACCAAGCATAGAGTTAGGAGACAGAACTTACCCTGATCTATAACATGAGCTGGTGTCCAGCCTTCTGACCCTCATTATACCGTAGACAATGTTTTGGGCAATGCATATACAGTATTTGTGGTTAATACACATACATGTGAAATCTGCCAGTTTATCACCTTTTGCTTTCTCTGGCAGGAAGTTGAAGTCATGGCGGCAGAGGCGGCAGCTGGCCAAGGTCCGCGGGACGCAGATCTCTGAGGAACCCCAGCGATGGGAGGAAGACTATGAACTCATTGAGTGTGAGGGGCTCTTCGAGGAGTACCTGGAGATGGGTGAGTGACCTGCTTGGGTAAATGGCAGCTTTCTACACCTCCAGAAAGTTCTAGATGGAAAAAAATGAACCCTACAAAAGGCTTGGCCAAAGAACAAATCCACTTCACAATAGGAACAAATCCTGTGTACACAATAGGAGGTGTCTGGTGGATGCTCCACGGGGAGGGGGGTATTAAAGGACCCCCTTATATTCCCTCACTTATGGTACTCTGTAAACACCACTTGGAGGTGTCTAGTGGATGCTCCATTGGGGGGGGGGGGAATTAAAAGACCCCTCCATATTCCCTTACATATGGCACTCTGTAAACACACAAGATACCGATCCCTCCTTTTGAGGGTCTAAAACTCATGTTGCAGGTTGACTGGGAGGAAAATACCCCAATTATTGAACTTTACCAACACGAACACACTCACTTCCCCCTATCAATACCCCATCTTTATTATTTTAGCAGGAGAAGACAACGAACCAACAAAAATGAAATACAAAACAATAAATGGAATGATTACAAATGTTATGTATGGAGACCTAAGGGCTGTAAAGCGGGGGAGGGGGTCATAATATGCCGTCTCTACAACCTTGACCTGTCTCTTCTCTTAGTCATCCAGTTTGGCTTCATCACCATCTTTGTGGCCGCGTTCCCGCTGGCTCCGCTTTTCGCTCTACTCAACAACTGGGTGGAAATTCGCCTGGATGCCCAGAAGTTCGTGCGCGAATATCGACGCCCCGTGGCAGAGCGGGCTCAACACATCGGTGTCTGGTTCCATATTCTGGAGGCCTTGGCCCAACTCTCCGTCATTGTCAATGTGAGTGAGGCAAAACCCTTCCCTGGAGCCGTATTCCTCCTCTACCCTTCTTCTAGGCCGGATCTATCAATACATTTACTAGTGATACCCAAACATCTTTTTATTGCTCTCAAAATGATATCAGGATATGACTATGATAGTTTAATATGATTTTAGTAGTTCAGTATGTTTCTCCTTTCATTGTCCAATCAAAGGCGGGGAGATGGACAATACATGTAAGTATTACCTAACTGCAGCTGAGAAAAGTCAGTTCTTCGGCCCTGCTAGACAGGGTGGCAGAGCTGTGCAAATCTCAGGACTGGATGGACAGCCCTACAAAATATTTGGCAGGTAATTCAGCCCCCCTATAGGTATTTCATTTGTGTATTAGGCTGTTCGCCAGGCGTTCAGGTTTAAACCACCGCTTATATAAGTGGTAGGAAGATGGTGAGTCCCCGTGTCTCTGCTTATTCCAGGCTTTCCTCATTGCCTTCACCTCCGACTTCCTACCGCGTCTTCTCTACCAGTACGAATACGACAGCAACTTGGACGGCTTCCTGAACTTCACGCTGTCCTACTCCCCGCACAGCTACGTGTCCACCAACCACACCCTGTGCAGGTGAGAGGCCCCATTCCTTACATACAGGGGGGTAGAAGACACGCCATTGGTGGGCAGTTATGTCCTTGGGGACAAGTGGCCAAGGGACAATGTCCCATCCCGGACTGAACCATTTGGAATGAGTTTTCTGACTCTGGACATCAAATACCCCCAGCAGGTCATGTCATGAGAATCCACGGGAACAACCAGGGGTTTTCTTCTCAGAGGATAGGTGCAGGTACTACCCACCTCTGAGCACCCCTTGTCTCCGCCCCCTACCCACCTCTGAGCACCCCTTGTCTCCGCCCCCTACCCGCCTCTGAGCACCCCTTGTCTCCGCCCCATACCCACCTCTGAGCACCCCTTGTCTCTGCCCCCTACCCACCTCTGAGCACCCCTTGTCTCCGCCCCCTACCCACCTCTGAGCACGCCTTGTCTCCGCCCCTACCCACCTCTGAGCACCCCTTGTCTCCGCCCCCTACCCACCTCTGAGCACCCCTTGTCTCCACCCCTATCCACCTCTGAGCACCCCTTGTCTCCACCCCCTACCCACCTCGGAGCACCCCTTGTCTCCGCCCCCTACCCACCTCTGAGCACCCCTTGTCTCCGCCCCCTACCCACCTCTAAGCACCCCTTGTCTCCGCCCCCTACCCAACCCTGAGAACCCCTTGTCTCCGCCCCCTACCCACCTCTGAGAACCCCTTGTCTCTGCCCCCTACCCACCTCTAAGCACCCCTTGTCTCCACCCCTATCCACCTCTGAGCACCCCTTGTCTCCACCCCCTACCCACCTCGGAGTACCCCTTGTCTCCGCCCTCTACCCACCTCTAAGCACCCCTTGTCTCCACCCCCTACCCACCTCTGAGCACCCCTTGTCTCTGCCCCCTACCCACCTTTGAGCACCCCTTGTCTCCGCCCCTATCCACCTCTGAGCAATCCTTGTCTCCACCCCCTACCCACCTCTGAGCACCCCTTGTCTCTGCCCCCTACCCACCTCTAAGCACCGTCTCTTGCTTCCATGCCCTACCCACCTCCTAATACCGCCCCTTTTAGAGAGTACAGAACCAAGTATCATTTATGGTGATAAGTAATTTGTATAGAATGTGTCAATGATACCAATAAAAGCAGTAAAAATTGATCCCCTGCAGCAAGCAACAATAGATCCTACCAGCAATAACAGACCCCCCCAAAAAACTATAGACCCCCCACAACAAAACACTCCCCCCAGCATCAATATACCCCTCTCTCAGCAGTAAATCCCTCCCAACAACAATAGACCCAGCAAAAAAATACCCCCCAGCAACAATAGATCCCCCAGCAGCTATTGACACCCTGCAACAAAATACTCCCCCAACATCAATAGACCGCTCCCTCAACAGTAGATCTCTTCCAACAACAACAGATCCGCCACCAGCAACAATAGACCTCCCCAGCAGCAACAGATCCCCCTCCCCGACAATAGATCTGCCCCTGCAACCATAGATCCTCCAGCAGCCAGAAACAATAGACCCCCTACAACAAAATACTCCTGCATCATTAAAAGACCCCTCCCTCAACAGTATATCACTCCCAACAACAATATATCCCCCACCAGCAACACTAGACCTCCCTAGCGGAAACAGATTTCCCCCCAAGAATAGATCTGTCCCTATAGACACCCTCCAACAAAATACTCCCCCACCATCAATAAACCCCTCCCTCAACAACAGATCCTCCACCAGCAACAATAGACCTCCCCAGCAGCAACAGATCCCCCTCCAGACAATAGATCTGCCCCAGCAACAATAGATCCTCCAGGAGCCAGAAACAATAGACCCCCCAGCAGCTATAGACCTCCTGCAACAAAATACTCCCCCATCATTTATGGATCCCTCACTCATCAGTAGATCCCTCCCAACAACAACAGATCCCCCACCAGCAACAATAGACCTCCCCAGCAGCAACAGATCCCCCCAACAATAGATCTGCCCCTATAGATACCCGGCAACAAAATACTCCCCCAGCGTCCATAGACCCCTCCCTCAACAGTAGATCCCCCAGAATCCAGAAACAATAGATCCCCCAGCATCCAGAAACAATAGATCCCCCCCAGCACCCCTTGTCATTACATTTAATGCTGGGGGTGAAAAGAGCCCTGGGAACAAATAAGGTGATGATCCACCCCAGACATGGAATAGAATTTCCCCGTCCAGCTCCAGCCAAAGGTTTCCTTTGTATATTGGAGTGTCTTCGATCGGATTGGCTTATATTTCTGTCTGTGTCCCCACAAATCTACAAATCTATATTCCTGCAGGGGGTCAGTGAAAAGGGAAGTGACATTAATTCGAACCCCTAAAAAAAGTATCTTTTCAGCACATTGCTGTTTTTCTCTCCCCTCTGTCAGTGATAATGGGGGGGGGGGGCTGTGTATATAGATCCGCTCTATGAATGTTTGGGGGTCACCCCGGGGTCACCCCATCTCTCTGTGTATGGTGCAGGTACAAAGCCTTCCGGGATGAGGACGGGAGATTCACTCTCTTCTATTGGAAGCTTCTGGCCGTGCGGTTGGGGTTCATCATCGCCTTTGAGGTGAGTGGATATGAGAGCCAATAAATCCGGTTATTGATCTGAGAATGGAGGAGCGAAGAGAGCGGACACCGAGGTAATATATCCATAGCGATCGATGGAAGGAACGCACACACCGCTGCACTCTACATCACATGCCTCACCTCTTGACCTCTCATTGGGATCCATAAAATAATCATTCCTCAGCAGAATATTAGCTATAATGTTTACTCAGCACTTGCAGTTTACAACTTTCAATGCTGCTGGCTCCTGCTCTCTCAGGGCTGCTTCCCTGAACTTCCAGTCTTCACAGGAATGAGATAACAGTGCACAGTGTCTGGGGTCAGTCTGTTAGTGTGGAGAAAAGGGAGAAGGAGGAGGAGGAGAGACAAGGTAAGGGGGAGGGGAAGGTAAGGGGGGAAGTGGAGCAGAGGAGGGTAATGAGGAGGAGGAGGGAGAAGGAGGAGGGGAAGGTAAGTGGGAGGAGGAGGGAGGAAGGTAATGAGCAGGAGGAGCAAGGGAAGGGGGAGGGAAGGGGGAGGAGGAGGGGGGGAGAGTTTTGCTATTATAGGCTATGGGGCTGTGTGTGTCTATTGATGCACACAGTGTAGGGAGACTACTACTCCCTGTATACAAGGGTGGCTCAATAAGATGCTGCAAGAGAAAGGAGCCACCCCGAAACAGGAAACCCGGGGCGGAGGTCATGTGACCAGCTTAGACTGGAACATAGACAAGGGTTAAAGATAAAGAAGCTGCATCCTCAGTGAGGGAATAAATCAGCATCTGAAAGTGAATACAATACAGAGGGTGTAATATCACTTTAAGGTGACACATGCGCACTGTAATGGCAGCACAATGCACATACGCCAATTAGTTAACATGCTCTGTGATAAAAAACAAGTTATTTTTGTAACATTGTTGCAGTTTGTTGTTCAGATGTAGCAAAAATGTTACAATTAAAAAAACGAAATCAAACTGGACTGTGATGTGTATCCCGGGATTGTATGATGTGTGGCGCCCTCAGTATTTGGAAGATGTGGTGGGTCCGGGTATATCGGTGTAACGATTGTGCAGATTGTCCTGACGTATCTCTGTGTCTCCCCTCCCCCAGCACGTGGTGTTCTTCAGTCTGCGCTGTATTGATTGGATGGTCCCGGACATTCCAGAGTCAGTGGAGATTAAAGTGAAGCGGGAGCGGTACCTGGCCAAGCAGGCCCTGGCCGACAACCAGGAGGTTCTGCTGACGGTGAGTCCGGCCTCCAGCTCCCCAGGTCAGTCAGCGGCACGGTTGGTGTTGTGCGTTGCATGTCGCCGTCTTGTGACAGTGCGGTGTCTCGTGATGTCGTGTCACTGTGCTGTGCTGGATGTTGTACAGGACCGCACCACCCTCACATCTCAGAAAATGTCACCCACCGCCCTCAGCACCCGCCAGGTAACTCCGCACCCGCCAGGTAACTCCGCCCTCAGCACCTGCCAGGTAACTCCGCCCTCAGCACCCGCCAGGTAACACCGTCCTCAGCACCCGCCAGGTAACTCCGCCCTCCGTACCCTCCAAGTAACACATCCTCAGCACCCGCCAGGTAACTCCGCACTTGCCAGGTAACTCCGCCCTCAGCACCCACCAGGTAACTCCGCACCCGCCGGGTAACACCGTCCTCAGCACCCGCCAGGTAACTCCACCCTCCGTACCCTCCAAGTAACACATCCTCAGCACCCGCCAGGTAACTCCGCACTTGCCAGGTAACTCCGCCCTCAGCACCCGCCAGGTAACTCCGCACCCGCCAGGTAACTCCGCCCTCAGCACCCGCCAGGTAACTCCGCCCTCCATACCCTCCAAGTAACACCATCCTCAGCACCCGCCAGGTAACTCCGCACTTGCCAGGTAACTCCGCCCTCAGCACCCGCCAGGTAACTCCGCACCCGCCAGGTAACACCGTCCTCAGCACCCGCCAGGTAACTCCACCCTCCGTACCCTCCAAGTAACACATCCTCAGCACCCGCCAGGTAACTCCGCACTTGCCAGGTAACTCCGCCCTCAGCACCCGCCAGGTAACTCCGCACCCGCCAGGTAACTCCGCCCTCAGCACCCGCCAGGTAACTCCGCCCTCCGTACCCTCCAAGTAACACCATCCTCAGCACCCGCCAGATAACTCCGCACTTGCCAGGTAACACCGCCCTCCGCACCCACCAGGTAACTCCGCACTTGTCAGGTAACCCCTGCCCTCCGCACCCGCCAGGTAACTCCGCCCTCAGCACCCGCCAGGTAACTCCGCACTCGCCAGGTAACACCGCCCTCCGCACCCGCCAGGTAACTCCGCACCCGCCAGGTAACTCCGCGCTCAGCACACGCCAGGTAACTCCGCCCTCCGCACTCGCTAGGTAACGCCGCCCTCCGCACCCGCCAGGTAACTCCGCACCCGCCAGGTAACTCCGCCCTCCGCACTCGCCAGGTAACTCCGCCCTCCGCACCCGCCAGGTAACTCCGCACCCGCCAGGTAACTCCGCCCTTAGCACCCGCCAGGTAACACCCCCCTCAGCACCCGCCAGGTAACGCTGCCCCCGCCAGGTAACTCCGCCCTCCACACCTGCCCAGTAATGCCGCCCTCCGCACCCGCCAGGTAATTCCGCCCTCCGCTCCCGTCTGGTAATGCCGCCCCCCGCACCCGCCAGGTAACGCCGCCCACTGCACCCACCAGGTAACTCCACACCTGTAAGGTAACTCCACCTTCCACACCCGTAAGGTAACTCCACCCCCCGCACCCGCCAGGTAAAACCGCCCCTGGTGCACCCGTCAGGTGACGCAGCCCTCCGCACCCGCCAGGTAACGCCTTCACCTTTCCAGAAAACGGGGGGAAATGTATGTGGGGGAGACAAAACAGAAATCTGCCTGCCTCAAACTATTCCAATACTGATTGAATGTTAGTCCCGAGACCCTAACACTAAGCCTAACCTCAATACCTACCTAATACTAACCCTAATAGTAATCCTAACACTAACCCTATATACAATAATAATTCTAACCTTAATACCTAGCCAATGCTAACCCTATCGATAATAACCCTATCACTAACCTTAAAACCAACCTAATAATAACCCTATCCTTAATACTAACCCTAACACTAACTCTATCCCTAGTAATAATCCTAACACTAACCTTATCCCTAATTTTAATCATAATACTAACCATAACCCTAACACTAATCCTATTACTAATAATAACCCTAACACTAACCCTATCCCTAATTATGACCCTAACACTAACCCTATCCCTAATTCTAATGCTAACCATAGGCCTAACACTAATCCTATCACTAATTCTAATCCTAATACTAACCATAACCCTAACACTAATCATAACCCTAATAATAATCCTAACACTAACCTTATCCCTAATTCTAATCCTAATACTAACCATAACCCTAACACTAATCCTATTACTAATAATAACCCTAACACTAACCATATCCCTAATTATGACCCTAATTGAAGACTTGAACTCACCTTGACTCTCCCCGTTTTCTGATCTGCACAGCCCCCCCTCTTCATCCCCGGACACTCGATGTGGAAGGTTGTTGTTGTTTTGTTGTTAATAATAATAATTATGATAAAAGTTTAAAAAAAATAACGAAATAAAAAGTTAGGGAGGTTCTGTGACCCCCAGAGACACACAGAGTTCTTCGCACCCCCCCTCCCCCCATCCCCCCTCCTGTCCCCTTCTCAGCCGACTCCAATGCGTTTTTCCGGAATGTTGGGACTTTTGGCGCAGTGCGAACTCTCAGTGTTGCTCCTCTGTCCTCTTGCTGAAGCCGTATCACTCCTGAGGTTCTCCGGCCAGTTCTTCTCAGTCTGTTGGCCATTCGAAGGAATTCTGAGACACAAATAGATTTCCATAAATTAGAAGCGGAGGGACTCAGCGGACAATGGCGGCTCTCAGGGCCGGCGGCGGGGGTGGGGGAGGCTGCCCTCGGGGGGGGGGGGGGGTGTTCATTCTCGGATTTAATCCTTTTCTCACCGAAGACGCCAATCTGGAGCACTTTCCTGAAAAGCGCGGCGTTTGACATTGGCCGCCCCCGGTACCTGCCATCGCCGCGCACAAAAGGCGGAATAAGGAGAGCTTTGTGCCGCGCCGAGTTCTTTTGTGTCCCAAACATTCCCAAATTATAGAATAGCTCCACATTCCTGGGATGGGGGGGAGGGGTGCGGGTCTCCCGGTGGGGTCACCATCCATGAGGGTTAAAAAAAAAAGATTGTCTGATTATTGCAACCAAATCGAACAATCTGCTGCCATATACAGTATCTGACTAAAAGTAAGTACACCCCTCAGTGACATTTGTGTAAATCTTTTCTTCTATCTTTTCATGTGACAACACTGAAGAAATGACACTTGTCTACAATGTAAAGTAGTGAGTGTACAGCTTGTATAACAGTGTAAATTTGCTGTCCCCTCAAAATAACTCAACACACAGCCATTAATGTCTAAACCGCTGGCAACAAAAGTCAGTACACCCCCTAAGTGAAAATGTCCAAATTGGGCCCAATCAGCCATTTTCCCTCCCCGGTGTCATGTGATTCATTAGTGTTACAAGGTCTCAGGTGTGAATGGGGAGCAGGTGTGTTAAATTTGGTGTTATCGCTCTCACTCTCTCATACTGGTCACTGGAAGTTCAACATGGCACCTCATGGCAAAGAACTCTCTGAGGATATGAAAAAAAAGAATTGTTGCTCTACATAAAGATGGCCTAGGCTATAAGAAGATTGCCAAGACCCTGAAACTGAGCTGCAGCACGGTGGCCAAGACCATACAGCGGTATAACAGGACAGGTTCCACTCAGAACAGGCCTCGCCATGGTCCACCAAAGAAGTTGAGGTCACGTGATCAGCGTCATATCCAGAGGTTGTCTTTGGGAAATAGACGTATGAGTGCTGCCAGCATTGCTGCAGAGGTTGTAGGGGTGGGGGGTCAGCCTGTCAGTGCTCAGACCATACGCCGCACACTGCATCAAATTGGTCTGCATGGCTGTCATCCCAGAAGGAAGCCTCTTCTAAAGATGATGTACAAGAAAGACCACAAACAGTTTGCTGAATACAAGCAGACTAAGGAGATGGATTACTGGAACCATGTCCTGTGGTCTGATGAGACCAAGATAAACGTATTTGGTTCAGATGGTGACAAGCGTGTGTGGGGGCAACCAGGTGAGGAGGACAAAGACAAGTGTGTCTTGTCTACAGTCAAGCATGGTGGTGGGAGTGTCATGGTCTGGGGCTGCATGAGTGCTGCCGGCACTGGGGGGCTACAGATCATTGAGGGAACCATGAATGCCAACATGTACTGTGATATACTGAAGAGGAGCATGATCCCCTCCCTTCAGAGACTGGGCCGCAGGGCAGTATTCCAACATGATAACCACCCCAAACACACCTCCAAGACCACCACTGCCTTGCTAAAGAAGCTGAGGGTAAAGGTGATGGACTGGCCAAGCATGTCTCCAGACCTAAACCCTATTGATCATCTGTGGGACATCCTCAAACGGAAGGTGGAGGAGCGCAAGGTCTCTAACATCCACCAGCTCTGTGATGTCATCATGGAGGAGGGGAAGAGGACTCCAGTGACAACCTGTGAAGCTCTGGTGACCTCCATGCCCAGGAGGGTTAAGGCAGTGCTGGAAAATAATGGCGGTCACACAGCATATTGACACTTTGGGCCCAATTTGGACACTTTCACTTAGGGGTGTACTGACTTTTGTTGCCAGTGGTTTAGACATTAATGGCTGTGTGTTGAGTTATTTTGAGGGGACAGCAAATTTACACTGTTATACAAGCTGTACACTCACTACTTTACATTGTAGACAAAGTGTCATTTCTTCAGTGTTGTCACATGAAAAGATACAAGAAAAGATTTACAAAAATGTGAGGGGTGTACTTACTTTTGTCAGATACTGTAGAAGGAACAAGTGGCCGGAAATGTGCTTGTGTCTGGGGCGGCGTATGTGAGGCCAATGTGATCCTGTCCTCCGCTAAATCACATACATGCAGGGAAGGTGGGGGGGGGGGGGAGGATTGTATTTCCAAGCCAACAGATTCCCATTTTCCACTATGGCGCGGTGCTGCGTTGCACCTGGGGATGCGTTTCACCTTCTGCACATTCTTTCAGACGCAGTCGGCCCCATTCAGATGCGTTACTATTGCCACTTAGAGGCGGCTTTTTCTTGCAATTTTTTTTACGAGACTGAAAACATCCTTCTACATACGCCGCCCAAAGGCTGCGTACAAACCACGCCGGTGCGATGGAGCGTGCGGCCGTTCCCACGTGTCATGTGTAGGGGCAGCCCCTTCATTTCGCTGCCCTATGTATGAGAAACGTGGAAATTGCCTTCCTGACTTTTTTTTTTGCAAAATTGCATTGCACTTAGCTGCATGCTGCTGTGCAAGAATGCAGAAGAAGAAAGTCCATCAGATTCATACGGGGGCGCAATGGCGGCGGTGGGGAAAATAAGGAGCCCCCTTAAACAGGAACTTCGCCATTACTATCAAAAATAACATTTTTAAATCTTAAAAATTGTCCCTTTATAAAAGTAGTAAAAAAAAAAAAAAAAAACCCCATACTTACTAGCCCATGGGGGTCCAGTGTTGTCTTGCTTGTATGGAAAGTTCTCCGTATACTGCTCCTCTCCAGCGCCGCCATCTTGAATTCATTTATGGCGCATGCCAGTAAACTGGTAGACATCGTTGCCCTTTCTGCGGATAATGTGTGACATCCAGTGGCAGCTGGTGCTCCATTTTTCGGGGGCGGCAATGAAACACCCTCCCCCCCAAATGCTCGCCAGCCCCACCCACCACCTTATCAGCCCCACTATCCAGCCTGCCAGCCCCGCACTTACCCCATCCAGGTCGTGGGTGGCTTCCCCAGCTTCTCCTCCCGGCCAATCCTGTCTAAGGACCCGCTTCCTGTCCTGATTGGCCGGGAGGAGAAGCAAAAGGACGGCAGCGAATGTTAATGCGCTAATGTCACAAGTGGGCGGGCTCTGTGTCCCCGAGCCCAACCTTTTTGAAGCCAATTAGAATCGCCGGTTGTAATCATGTGCTTCGAATAAAAAAAAAAACGTAGAACTGTATGCGTCCGGTGTCCCGCATGGAGATTGGGGGGGCCGGGGCATACAGATTAGGGGGCGGCGCCCCTGCACCCTTAATGGACCGTTCTGCCTCCTGCGACAAGTGATGTAGAAATCCCAGTTCGCAGGACCGCGCACGTGCGCATAAACGCCGCAGAGAGACCCGCGGCAAGTAAATGCTACATACACATTCATGTTACATTTACTTCCTAGGAAGGTATATTATATTTACTTGTTTTTTCTTATTTTTTCCAAATATAAATAAAATAAAAAAAGAACAAAATAAATTTGTGTTGAACAACAATGCAATATTGTTATAAAGAACATGTAACCATTGAAGATTAGTATCCAGTATTTATAAACAGCCCATAACACATTCATGATAGAAGAATGAAGCATTTCATCAATAAGAGAGATGGTGGAACTTTTCTTGGTCTAATTGTGGATGAAATTAGTCCCAAACTAACAATTGGTTATAATTTCAAGGATATACCAAGAATTTGCTTTTCATAGAAACAAATATAAACGAAAAAAAAAAAAAAAATACTCAGGTGAAACAATCTGATAGAACACCGGCATCGGACATCTTGCTACACCCAGCTACGCCTTGAATTTCAGATTTATTTTAGCAATAAAGTGAGTATATATAAATAAATATAGTATAGTGACATCTACGATGCTGTTTGGATGTTTAATTTTTAAAGCCTAAAGTTTTAGCGCACAGTAATGTGTGGTGTACCAACATGACCTCCACCACCTTCCTACTGCTGGGTGTACCAACATGGCCTCTGCCACCTTCCTACTGCTGGGTGTACTAACATGACCTCCGCCACCTTCCTACTGCTGGGTGTACCAACATGGCCTCCGCCACCTTCCTACTGCAGGGTGTACCAACATGGCCTCCCCCACCTTCCTACTGCAGGGTGTACCAAAATGGCCTCCGCCACCTTCCTACTGCTGGGTGTACCAGCATGGCCTCCGCCACCTTCCTACTGCAGGGTGTACCAACATGGCCTCCCCCACCTTTCTACTGCAGGGTGTACCAACATGGCCTCCCCCACCTTTCTACTGCAGGGTGTACCAACATGGCCTCTGCCACCTTCCTACTGCAGGGTGTACCAACATAGCCTCCGACACCTTCCTACTGCTGGGTGTACCAGCATGGCCTCCGCCACCTTCCTACTGCTGGGTGTACCAGCATGGCCTCCGCCACCTTCCTACTGCTGGGTGTACCAGCATGGCCTCCGTCACCTTTCTACTGCAGGGTGTACCAACATGGCCTCCGCCACCTTCCTACTGCTGGGTGTACCAGCATGGCCTCCACCACCTTCCTACTACAGGGTGTACCAACATGGCCTCCGCCACCTTCCTAATGCAGGGTGTGACAACATGGCCTTCGCCACCTTCCTACTGCAGGGTGTACCAACATGGCCTCCGCCACCTTCCTACTGCAGGGCGTACTAACATGGCCTCCACCACCTTCCTACTGCAGGGTGTACCAGCATGGCCTCCGCCACCTTGTAGCGTCACATATGACAACCCATCACATTTCGCTACCCGCTAGAGTGCACATGTGTGACGCCGCCATATGCATTCCAACACTTTTACGACAAAACTCCACACCCCTCGCGGGCTTGCTTCGCTCGCCACGCTTCAGGCACGGCCTCGCTTCGCTCGGCATAATTATAATCTGACTCTATGTCCACTTGGATGGTGGGGCTTGAACCTGGACTTAGGGGTGGAGTTTTGTCATAAAAGTGTCGGAACGCATATGGCGGCATCGCGCATGCGCACTCCAGCGGGTAGCGAAATGTGATGGGTCGCCATATGTGACGCTACAACCTTCCTACTGCAGGGTGTACCAACATGGCCTCCACCACCTTCCTACTGCGGCTGACTTCTTCCCACTGCAGATGTTCTGTCAGATGAGCAAACCTGGTAGCGGTGGAACGCATGTGCAGCTGACGGAGCTTCACTTCCGTTACCTAATCTGACGGGTCGCTGATTCTGACAGGGCACCTGCAAGCCTGAGCTAAGGGCAGATGGATGGAATGAAGGAAATGCTACACGAATCATCTGCCCTTACTCAAGATGGCTGCGGTTAGGAATGCTAGGGAGGTGTTTTACAAAGTGATTTCTGAAGTTTGCCTTAAATATTAAAAATTAATCAAATAGTGTTTTTGGTTTGTGTGCTCAGATACAGTTTAGTTCCACTTTAACAAGAATTGCATAATATGTAGGACATGGAGCGATTTTGCGATCTGTGGGCATACTGTAACCAAATGATATTTAATATAAATATTATTATTAATATTATTCAGGATCTATATATTATTATTATTATTATTATTATTATTATTATTATTATTATTATTTAGGATCTATAAATTATTATTATTTTTGTTCAGGATCTATATGTTATTATTATTTTTGTTCGGGATCTATATGTTATTATTATTACTATTATTATTATTGTTATTTTTATTCAGGATCTATATATTATTATTATTTAGGATCTATATGTTATTATTTTTCAGGATCTTTGTATTATTTATTATTATTATTTATTATTTAGGATCTATCTATCTATTATTATTATTATATTATATTATTAGTAATAATAATAAATAGATCCTGAATGTATGCATTATTTATTATTATTATTATTATTATTATTATTATTATTATTATTATTCTATTATTTATTATTCAGGATCTATTTATTAATAATAATAATAATAATAATAATAGTAGTAGTAGTAGTAGTAGTAATAGTAGTAGTAGTAGTAGTAGTAATAATAATAATAAAAAATAACATATAGATCCTGAATAAAAATGATAATAATTTATAGATCCTAAATATGTATAATTAATAATAATATATAGGAACCTAAATAATAATAGATCCTGAATTAACAAAAAATATAATTATTATTTTTGTTATTGTTATTAATAATAATAATAACAATAATATTTCTTTTTAATTCAGGATCTATATATTGTTATTTATTATTATTATTATTTTAATTTTTATTATTATTATTTTAATTTTTATTATTATTATTATTACTATTATTACAGTTCTTGCAGTAACACACATCTGACTTTGCTCTCTTCCAGCAAGCAGCATTTCACCCTGCGGCCTGATCGACTGAGTTTGCCGAGACGTACCCGGCCAGCGGTCGGAGATTAGGCGATAGCTTGGGATTGGGTCCATGGCAATAGAGGGCGGAGCTATGTATAGACTGTGGATCTGAGTGGAGTCGTTGGCTGGGAGAGCGCGGAGGAGCGAACGGACTAAATATTCGATGTCTTCCAATGACGGACTGTTATACTTTGCACCAAAAAAAAAAACTTTGGAAATGCACGCTGCACCCCGGACGGGTAAAGACTGGATGGAAATAATACGCTCATTAATGTTATTGAAGGTGACACAGACACACAATGGATGTCATAGGGCTGAGTCCTGATTGGTCGCTCACCATTGGAGGGAACTTTTTAGTTGAAGCACAGACCCCATGACTAAGCTCCAGGGGGAGGGGGTGAAACGCGTTGGTCGGATTCCAGGCTGAAGTTGCCACTCCATTCATTGCAGTAGATGTGCGACTTCCAGGGGTCACCCTTCCTTTCTTAGACCTAAAGCACAAACGCCAGGGAAGGGTCCCTATTACTGCCCCCCCCTCCCCCGTTCACATTCCTTCTACTATATCAGCCCCCTCCCCCTCACCCCACTCACCTTCTCGCAAAATATGACAAAATATAGAGAACACGCCTTCAGTGAAGTGTCAGACAGCACGTGCACAGGTGACCTTAGCCGAGCCCATTCCATGTGACCTCGCCCAGCCAATAGAAAGCTAGTTGGAGAATCGTGCACTACCAGAAGGGGGCGCTAACACGCCTCCATGGGTTTGATGCTGGGTGTGTTTACTTAAAAGGTTTCCGGATGTGATAACTCCGCCCTGATCAGAGGGGCGGTCCTGTGACCCCGTGTATAAAAAGAGCACAACTAGACCCCCCCACCACTTCCTCTTCTTAAATCATAGGGGCCCCGTGTGGCCCCCAGGTGCATGGTCTGGGCTTTATGTGATAATAACTGGAGCATGAGAAACGCTGCACTGTATCCATCCAATCATTATTCTGCCACATGTATCTTCCTGTCTCTTTGTAATAATAATAATAATAAAGCACAAGAATGTTGATGTTTCATGCCGAGGATTTCTGGTAAAATATTGATGATTGTCGGGCTTTGTTCTCAGAGAATAGGTGTAGAAACTCCTCCCCTTTCCTAGTTACCGCTTGTCTCCGCCCCCTACCCACCCCCGAGCACCGTCTCTTGCTTCCACCCCCTGCCCGCCTCCGAGTACCGCCCCCTTTTAGAGATAGATCCTTCCAGCAATAACAAACCCCCCCTCCCCAGCAACAATAGACCAATTCCCAGCAACAATAGACCTCCCCAGAAACAAAAGACCCCCTGCAACAATATACTCCCCCAGCATCAACAGACCCCCCCTGCCTCATCAGTAGATCCATCCCAACAACAACTGACCCCCTACAACAACAATAGATCCTCCCCAGCAGTAATAGACCTCACCAGCATCAATTGACCCCCCTCCCTCATCAGTAGATCCATCCCAACAATAATGGACCCCCTCCAACAACAGTAGATCCTCACCAGCAGTAATAGACCTCACCAGCATCAATTGACCCCCTCCCTCATCAGTAGATCCATCCCAACAATAATGGAACCCCCTCCAACAACAGTAGATCCTCACCAGCAGTAATAGACCTCACCAGCATCAATTGACCCCCCTCCATCAAAAGAAGATCCCTCCCAACAAGAATTAAACCCCTCCAGCAATAACAGACCCCACCAGTAGAAATAGACCTCCCCAGCAACAATAGACCCCCTGCAACAAAACAACCCCCCAACATCAGTAGACCTCTGTCTTAACAGTAGATCCATCCTAATAACATCTGACCCCCCCCCCCCTCAGCAGCAAAAGATTCCCCACTGCAATAACAGACTCTCCAGCAATAATAGACTCCCCCCAGCAACAATATACTCCCCCAGGATAAAAGTCCCCTCCCTCAACAGTAGATCCATCCCAATAACAATTTATACACCCCTTCCATCAACAATAGATCCCTTACTAGCAATAATAGACCTCCCCAGCAACAATAGACCCCCTGCAACACAATAAACCCCTAACATTGATAGACCGCTCCTTCAACAGTAGATCCCTCACAACAATTGACCTCCTCAAGCAACAATAGATCCCATACCAGCAACAATAGACCTCCCCAGAAACAATAGACCCCCTGCAACAAAATAATCTCCCAACATCAGTAGATCCCTCAACAGTAGATCCATCCCAACAACAATTGACTCCCCCCTCCAGCAATAATATACCTCCCCAGCAACAATAGACCCCCCTGCAATAAAATACCCCCCCAGAATCAATAGACCCCTCCCTCAAAAGTAGGTCCCTCCCAACAACAATGGACCACCCCTTCCAGCAACAATAAATCCACACCAGAAGTTAAAGCCCTTCACAGCAACAATAGATCCCCTGCAACAAAATGCTCCCCCAGCATCAATATACCCCCTCCTTCATCAGTAGATTCCTCCCAACAACTGACCCTCTCCAACA
>NC_133333.1:3991313-4027656 GCF_042186555.1 Aquarana catesbeiana | reverse complement strand
GGGACATTCTTCTCACTGATCACCAATGTAAGGAACATTCTTCTCACTGATCACCAATGTAAGGAACATTCTTCTCACTGATCACCAAGTAAGGGACATTCTTCTCACTGATCACCAATGTAAGGACATTCTTCTCACTGATCACCAATGTAAGGGACATTCTTCTCACTGATCACCAATGTAAGGAACATTCTTCTCACTGATCACCAATGTAAGGAACATTCTTCTCACTGATCACCAATGTAAGGAACATTCTTCTCACTGATCACCAATGTAAGGACATTCTTCTCACTGATCACCAATGTAAGGAGACATTCTTCTCACTGATCACCAATGTAAGGAGCATTCTTCTCACTGATCACCAATGTAAGGAACATTCTTCCCACTGATCACCAATGTAAGGAACATTCTTCTCACTGATCACCAATGTAAGGAACATTCTTCTCACTGATCACCAATGTAAGGAACATTCTTCTCACTGATCACCAATGTAAGGAACATTCTTCCCACTGATCACCAATGTAAGGAACATTCTTCGCACTGATCACCAATGTAAGGAACATTCTTCCCACTGACCACCAATGTAAGGAACATTCTTCCCACTGATCACCAATGTAAGGAACATTCTTCTCACTGATCACCAATGTAAGGAACATTCTTCTCACTGATCACCTATGTAAGGAGCATTCTTCCCACTGATCACCAATGTAAGGAACATTCTTCCCACTGATCACCAATGTAAGGAACATTCTTCTCACTGATCACCAATGTAAGGGACATTCTTCTCACTGATCACCAATGTAAGGAGCATTCTTCCCACTGATCACCATGTAAGGAACATTCTTCTCACTGATCACCAATGTAAGGGACATTCTTCTCACTGATCACCAATGTAAGGAGCATTCTTCTCACTGATCACCAATGTAAGGAACATTCTTCTCACTGATCACCAATGTAAGGAACATTCTTCTCACTGATCACCAATGTAAGGAACATTCTTCTCACTGATCACCAATGTAAGGGACATTCTTCCCACTGACCACCAATGTAAGGAACATTCTTCCACTGATCACCAATGTAAGGAGCATTCTTCTCACTGATCACCAATGTAAGGAACATTCTTCTCACTGATCACCAATGTAAGGAACATTCTTCTCACTGATCACCAATGTAAGGAACATTCTTCCCACTGATCACCAATGTAAGGAACATTCTTCTCACTGATCACCAATGTAAGGAACATTCTTCTCACTGATCACCAATGTAAGGAACATTCTTCTCACTGATCACCAATGTAAGGAACATTCTTCCCACTGATCACCAATGTAAGGAGCATTCTTCCCACTGATCACCAATGTAAGGAACATTCTTCTCACTGATCACCAATGTAAGGAACATTCTTCTCACTGATCACCAATGTAAGGAACATTCTTCTCACTGATCACCAATGTAAGGAACATTCTTCTCACTGATCACCAATGTAAGGAACATTCTTCCACTGACCACCAATGTAAGGAACATTCTTCCCACTGATCACCAATGTAAGGGACATTCTTCCCACTGATCACCAATGTAAGGGACATTCTTCTCACTGATCACCAATGTAAGGAACATTCTTCTCACTGATCACCAATGTAAGGAACATTCTTCTCACTGATCACCAATGTAAGGAACATTCTTCTCACTGATCACCAATGTAAGGGACATTCTTCCCACTGATCACCAATGTAAGGGACATTCTTCTCACTGATCACCAATGTAAGGAACATTCTTCTCACTGATCACCAATGTAAGGAACATTCTTCTCACTGATCACCAATGTAAGGAACATTCTTCTCACTGATCACCAATGTAAGGAACATTCTTCTCACTGATCACCAATGTAAGGAATCATTCTTCTCACTGATCACCAATGTAAGGGACATTCTTCTCACTGATCACCAATGTAAGGAGCATTCTCTCACTGATCACCAATGTAAGGAACATTCTTCCCACTGATCACCAATGTAAGGAACATTCTTCTCACTGATCACCAATGTAAGGAACATTCTTCTCACTGATCACCAATGTAAGGAACATTCTTCTCACTGATCACCAATGTAAGGAACATTCTTCCCACTGATCACCAATGTAAGGAACATTCTTCGCACTGATCACCAATGTAAGGAACATTCTTCCCACTGACCACCAATGTAAGGAACATTCTTCCCACTGATCACCAATGTAAGGAACATTCTTCTCACTGATCACCAATGTAAGGAACATTCTTCTCACTGATCACCTATGTAAGGAGCATTCTTCCCACTGATCACCAATGTAAGGAACATTCTTCCCACTGATCACCAATGTAAGGAACATTCTTCTCACTGATCACCAATGTAAGGGACATTCTTCTCACTGATCACCAATGTAAGGAGCATTCTTCCCACTGATCACCAATGTAAGGAACATTCTTCTCACTGATCACCAATGTAAGGGACATTCTTCTCACTGATCACCAATGTAAGGAGCATTCTTCTCACTGATCACCAATGTAAGGAACATTCTTCTCACTGATCACCAATGTAAGGAACATTCTTCTCACTGATCACCAATGTAAGGAACATTCTTCTCACTGATCACCAATGTAAGGGACATTCTTCCCACTGACCACCAATGTAAGGAACATTCTTCCACTGATCACCAATGTAAGGAGCATTCTTCTCACTGATCACCAATGTAAGGAACATTCTTCTCACTGATCACCAATGTAAGGAACATTCTTCTCACTGATCACCAATGTAAGGAACATTCTTCCCACTGATCACCAATGTAAGGAACATTCTTCTCACTGATCACCAATGTAAGGAACATTCTTCTCACTGATCACCAATGTAAGGAACATTCTTCTCACTGATCACCAATGTAAGGAACATTCTTCCCACTGATCACCAATGTAAGGAGCATTCTTCCCACTGATCACCAATGTAAGGAACATTCTTCTCACTGATCACCAATGTAAGGAACATTCTTCTCACTGATCACCAATGTAAGGAACATTCTTCTCACTGATCACCAATGTAAGGAACATTCTTCTCACTGATCACCTATGTAAGGAGCATTCTTCTCACTGATCACCAATGTAAGGGACATTCTCTCACTGATCACCAATGTAAGGAGGAAAACACTTAGGTGTTGCACTTTTGGTTTCACATTTCATTTCGGGGGTTTGTATTCTTACCTTACTTGCAAGTATTCCACATTCTGATTTTGGGAGTTGGGCCGGTGAGCACTTGGATGGGAGACCACCTTATCTTATTTGCTGCTCCATAAATATTTTTTTCCCTTGTGCTGACGATTATTTTAGAGTAAACATTGTATCTACGAAGAGTATCCAGTTTTCTGGATATTCAGTATTATCTGTCATTCTATACAGGAAGGAAATCATTTTTATTTCCTGGGGATCCTGCCAGGGACGGCACTTCCTGCTGCCAGCTGATAACTTTTTGTTCCTCGCCACACAATCAGCGGCAGTGTTGTCCGCCTGACACAGAAAGCTCTATTACTGGCAGGATCTCCAGGAAAGAAACTTCACAACGGATTAAAAAAATTATTTGCTTAAAATAAATCTTTTCCAGTGAAGTGATAGCAGAGATGGTGAGGAAGAGGAGATTTCTGATATCCATCCACTTTAAATCCACAAATTAGGCGAATGAGCTTGGGGGGTGCGGGGGGGGGGGGGGGTCAGGATAATCAGTATGAAGATAGGATGAGGAACTCAGGGGCATGACCTGAAACTAGAGGAGGACCGTTCAGATCTAACCTTAGAGAGTATTTTATTTTACCGAAGGAGTAGTAGATGCTGGGAGCAGACTTCCAGCAGAGGTAGGTGGGGGAATACGGAGATCTATTCCCAGACAAGAATGTTAGAAGGAAGGATGAACTCGCTGGACATTCGGTTTTGTTCTGTCGTCAGTCTTCTATGTCTCCAATCCGGTGATCCGGTGTCATCTGATCAGCAGGTTGTCCCTGTGTGAGGTCACAGCCGTCACTGATTGGTAATTAATTATCACCGATTATTTCCTATTGGAGGAGGCGAGGACGTGTCTGATCATCACTTATCAATCCACCTGCTGGTAGTGTGTGGAAGGACATTAGAGTGTAAATTTTTTTATTAAAAAATCATACAAACATGCAGCTCATTAATAAAAATATATTTACACAAAAATAAACAACAACTAAACAAAAACAAGCGTGCTTACATCAGCAAGTAAAGAAAAACATTTCCTAGCAAGATACCATAGAAAGAAACATATTTTAATGACAACAAAAAAGAGACTACAAACCCCGAACCTCAACTTAAACACAATCCAGGCTAAGAAACCTTTTGAGATTTAATCGCCATCAGGATGCAATTCCAAAACCCCCCCATTAACCCCTCCCCCCACATCATTCACCCCCCGACTTTCACATCATTCACCTTGCATTCTGCACCAACCACTCTCATTCCCTTTGCAACCCCCCCCCCCCTCCATCCCTCACTCCACCACTCGGTGTCTGCCGACCTCCAGCCGCACTTCTGCCATGCTAAGGAGGTGTTGGCACCACCATACACGCTGGTCCAGCACCCTGCACTGCTTTCACTACACGAGGAGAAACAATAGGTGCAGACACAGACTTGACAACCACACTTTCTGACACTGACTGGGAGACCACAGACTGGGGGGACACTGACACCACAGACTGGGGGGACACTGACACCACAGACCGGGGGGACACTGACACTACAGACTTGGGGGAGACTGACGCCACAGACTTGGGGACACTGACACAATAGACAGGGGGGACACTGACACCACAGATTTGGGGGAGACTGACACCACAGACTAGGGGGACACTGACACCACAGGCGGCCTCACAGGCACAGATTCTGACGGGACACTAGGATCCTCTGGTACAACCTCCGCCAACCCAGACTCTTCTCTATCTGGACAGAAGAATTCCTCCACCAACTCTGGCTTATTGTGCAAAGCCTCAGGGCACCGGCTATAAGGGTGACCAACCTTATCACATAGGTTACATTTAATGATGTTACAGTCCCTCGCCAGATGCCCCAGTTCCTGACACAAAGAACACTTCTGTTCTCGACAGTTAGAGGAGAAATGTCCCTTGACTCCACATTTATGGCACAGCTTAGGTTGACCAGGGTAGAAGACAGTAATTCTATCTCTACCAATAAAGGCAGAGGAGGGCAAATGCTGGACCACATTCCCACACACACTCAACCTCATTGACACTGACCACCCACCCGTCCAGATTCCTCTATCATCCTCAATCTTTTTTAGGGGACACAACGTTACACCAAACCTCCTCAACCAGACCCATAAATCCTCGGGGGGGGGGGGTGTAGACTCATTCCTTGTCAGGATAGTCACATTTTTTATCAAGGGCTGAGACAACTTTGGGCACAAGCCCCTTTCAGTCCGGCTGGCCCCCATATACATGCTCAAACCACTCCAAAAACAGATCCAGTGATTCTGGATGCACAAATGATAAATCATATTCATAGGAACCAGCCGAACTGATAAGAGCATAAATATCCTCCGCCTTAAATCCCATGGCTAGGATCTTATCCACAACCACCCTCCTGATAGGTGGAATACCTCCTCCTTCCCACCTGAGCTGTACCACATTCCTGCGTTTAATGGAAAAAGGTGTGTTAGGTGAAAGTCGCACAACTGGCTCCCTTCCACCACCAGTAGCATGACTTTGTCCCGACACAACTGGGACAGATGACACATTAACTGGTTGCATAGGAACCTCTGAAATCTGGTTTGGTAAATTACTCACCACTTGATCTTCCCTCCTCCCCTCCAGCACAACAGTCCCGATCACCATAGTCCCGGAAATACCACAGATACCAGCAGTCCCATCATCAAGTAAAGTCTTCTGTTTAGAAAAAACACCAGCTGTTTCAGTGTTCATACTGCCCTTCTGCTCTGCAGTTTCAATGTTCGTGTGACATTCCTGCTCTGCACTGTTAGTGTCCATGTGGGACTTCTCGCAGCCAGCTCCTCCTGCATTCCTGCTGATTGCAAGGATCTGTTGGCAGGTGCAATCTCAGGAAAGTCCTCCACACACTTAGAGAGATTTTCAGCAAGCACTCCTTTATCATGATCCTCATCTGACGAGTCAGTGCCAATCAAGGGAGATTCCATTTCTGTAATGGTCTGCAGCAATCCGCCATTTTCCTCAACCTCCTCCTGAGATGACCCAGGCTGCTGGGGAGGAGGGGGGCAGATACTGACTCAGACATGAAAGATCCTGAGACAGGGGTAGTACTGGGGCCACCATGTGAAGCCACTTCCTTACACCCCATCCATACTGTCTCCTTTCCTCTGGCATCCACCCTCTGGCTGGTACTGGCACAGGTACTCTCCTTCATCTGTTGGAATCTCTCCTCATTTTCACACTTTTCTCTGAACACACCGCTGCTCTCCTTCAGAGAGGTGACCAACTTCTCCTGCTTTTTCAATGCCTCCTCCAGAGACCTCAGCTTGGAGACTTCCCTCTTACTGTTTCCAGACTTACTGTGCAGAGATTTCTTTTTCCTGAGATCTTGTTTCATGACAGCAAGTTCTGTTTCCTCCTTAGCAATGCGGTGAAGTCTGTTCACCACTTTATCCTGGAAGACTGGTAAGGACTTTTCTTGCATGGGGACAGGCCCAGGATCCATTGCAGCTTGAGCACATGGAGTAGGCCTCAGTGCCTCTGGAGAACCTCCACCTTCGTCTCCCCCCACCCACTGCATGGTGGTTGGGGGAGAAGCCTGCAGGAAAGGCGCAGGCTTGATGTTTCCTCCAACTGAGAACAAAGCAGAGTGAGCCAACAGCACCTTGCAAAACAGCACCACCTGGTGGAGAAGCTCCTCTGATGCAGAGACTGATGTGACTGGCTCAGTGATCTCTGTACAGCACTCCAGAAGCTTCCTGCGTTCACTTTGCCGTTGTTGCAATAGTTTGTACATATAAATATTATATATATAAATCATATTTAAAGGATCCAGCCGGACTGATAAGAGCATAAATATCCTTCGCCTTAAATCCCATGGCTAGGATCTTATCCAAAACCACCCTCCTGATAGGTGGAATACCTCCTCCTTCCCACCTGAGCTGTACCACATTCCTGCGTTTAATGGAAGAAGGTGCGTCAGGTGAAAGTCGCACAACTGGCTCCCTTCCACCAGCAGAATGACTTTGTCCCGACACAGCCTTAGCATAACTCCTAACTGGGACAGATGACAGATTAACGGTTGCATATGGTTATATATTTATATATATAAAATGTGCCGTGCCATCTGCCGTCCCCCTCTTATGGCAGCAGTCGCAGGTGAGCCGGGGGAACATTCCTCCTGCATTCACTGACACTCCTTACACAGAGATGATTATAAGTCAGCCAGGCCCCTGGGCTATGGAGAGCCGACTCTGAAATATGAATAACCTGCAGAGACAAAGCACAGGAAGCGTTCGGTCTCATCCTCTGCGGCCGGACCTCGGCTTAATAAAGACATCTCTTGCAGGAGAAACATTTCTGATTTGTTCTGAGGGGATAAAGTGGGACACCCTTTGTCACCGAAATTCCCAGGCATGAGCCACACCTGCCACGCTCACCATTCCGGGTAATTAAAGCTCCCATTGGTTGCATCGGAGGCTGATCTGTGTCAGACATTTGTGCACACAGCCAAGAACCCGGACAGTTTTTGTGAGGAAAGGGTTCCAGCTGAACCAGAAAACATGGTCTTACTTAGGTCGTAAATGCCACTGCTGGGGTAGTTCGTTATAGAAGAGGCAACTACCCTCACAGGGGGTCGCTCAGTGTCTCACCTGGAGGTAGTCTGAGCAATTGGCTCTACAGAGAGATCCTGTTTGGAAGCAGCTTTTGTCAAGTGGAGCCGTTTTTGAGGATCTAGACACAAGATCCTTGTTTATGTTGTGAGAGATGGACAGTCTGGAATATACTGTACTGACTAGGCATGATGGGAATTGTAGTTCTTGAAAAACTGGAGGGCCATAGTTTGGAGACCCCTGCTGTATACAGTGCCTTGAAAAAGTATTCACACTCCTTGAAATTTCCCACATTTTGTCATGTTACACCCAATAACTTAAATGTATTTTTTGGGGATTTTATGTGATAGACCAACACAAAGTGTCACATAATTGTGAAGTGGAAGGAAAATGAGAAATGATACAAATAAATATGTGAAAAGTGTGGGGGGGGGCATTTGTATTTACCCCCCTTTACTCCGATACCCCTAACTAAAATCTAGAGGAACCAATTGCCTTCAGAAGTCACCTAATTAGTAAATAGAGTCCACCTGTGTGTCATTTAATCTCAGTATAAATACAGCTGTTCTGTGAAGCCCTCAGAGGTTTGTTAGAAAACCTTAGTGAACAAACAGCATCATGAAGGCCAAGGAACACACCAGACAGGTCAGGGATAAAGTTGTGGAGAAGTATAAAGCAGGGTTAGGTTATAAAAAAATCTCCCAAGCTTTGAACATCTCACAGAGCTCTGTTCAATCCATCATCGGAAAATGGAAAGAGTATGGCACAACTGCAAACCTACCAAGACATGGCCGTCCACCTAAACTGACCGGCCGGGCAAGGAGAGCATTCATCAGAGAAGAGCCAAGAGGTCCATGGTAACTCTGGAGGAGCTGCAGAGATCCACAGCTCAGGTGGGAGAATCTGTCCACAGGACAACTATTAGTTGTGTTCTCCACAAATCTGCCCTTTATGGAAGAGTGACAAGAAGAAAGACATTGGAGAAAGAAAGTCATAAGAAGTCCTGTTTGTAGTTTGTGAGAAGCCATGTGGAGGACACAGCAAACATGTGGAAGAAGGTGATCTGGTCAGATGAGACCAAAATTCAACTTTATGGCCTAAAAGTAAAACTCTATGTGTGGGGAAAACTAACACTGCACATCACCCTGAACACACCATCCCCACCGTGAAACATGGTGGTGGCAGCATCATGTGGTGGGGATGGTTTTCTTCAGCAGGGACAGGGAAGCTGGTCAGAGTTGATGGGAAGATGGATGGAGACAAATACAGGACAATCTTAGAAGAAAACCTGTTAGAGTCTACAAAAGACTTGAGACCGGGGCGGAGGTTCACCTTCCAGCAGGACAACGACCCGAAACATCCAGCCAGAGCTACAATAGAATGGTTTAGATCAAAGCATATTCATGTGTTAGAATGGCCCAGTCACAGTCCAGACCTAAATCACATTGAGAATCTGTGGCAAGACTTGAAAATTGCTGTTCACAGACGCTCTCCATCCAATCTGACAGAGCTTGAGATATTTTACAAAGAAGAAGAATGGGCAGAAATGTCCTCTCTAGATGTGCAAAGCTGGTAGAGACATCCCCAAAAAGACTTGTAGAGAAAGGGGGTTCTACAAAGTATTGACTCCGGGGGGCGCCATACAAATGCCCCCTCCCCCACCCACTTTTCACATATTTATTTGTATCATTTATCATTTTCCTTCCACTTCACAATTATGTGACACTTTGTGTTGGTCTATCACATAAAATCCCAATAAAATACATTTATGTTTTTGGCTGTAACATGACAAAAATGTGGGGAATTTCAAGGGGTATGAATACTTTTTCAAGGCACTGTATATATATATATATATATATATATATATATATATTTTAAAATTTTTATTATTATTTATTTATTATTTTTTGTTTCTGGTGCTGGAGCCTAATAAAGCTCTTGTTTGCGGTTAGAACACAGACCTGGTGGGTGGGCTCTCACTATTTGTACAAATCCCCCCCTCAGAGGCCGACTACCCCAAGAGAAGGTGCAACGCATCATAACACCAACCGTACATAGATCACTGGACATGTGACGGGGATCTCACGGAGGCCCCTCCCCCTTCGGATGATATGTGCAGAGATTGGCTGGATCTGAAGATAATTGGACCGAGTTATTTTTTTGTTGTATTCTTCATTGGTGCCGAAATGTTTTGGTTGATAAATTGTACTGCATTGGATTGTTACAAGTCAGCTTTAGAGGGGTCATTGCTGTTGTCCGGATCCGTTCCGGGATATTAGGATAGGGATTGGATTTCGGGAACACTTAGAGGTCGGGTTGACAATGAAGAAGCGGAATTCGTTTACATATTCATAACCAGCAGCAAATAAACTTTAAAGGAACTCTCACTGACCTCTGTAGCTGCAGCCATTGTGGAACAATTCATCCTCACACTTTGCAGCAGAAGCTTTACCGTTTAACTTTCACTTTCTCTCTGAAGCTCAGCTCCCCCCTCCCAGCAGTGGGTTCTTCCAGAGGTTTTGAGGGTCCCCTGACTAACCACAAACGTAACTACGAATGTAACGGACATTCTTCCTCAAACTGTCCACCAATGTAAGTGGTCACTTGTTCTGCTGACCATAAATGGAAGAGGACACTCTCTGCTCACCACCAATGTAAAGGGGGTCTTCTCCACTGACCATCAATATAGGGGGCACTGTTCTACTGACCACCCATGTACCTTTCTCCTGACCACTAATATAAGGTGGGACTTTTCTCCTGACCACTGTAAGGTGGGACTTTTCTCCTGACCACCAATGTAAGGTGGGACTTTTCTCCTGATCACCAATGTAAGGGTAGGCCTTCTCCACTGACCATTAATATAAGAGGCACTGTTTTACTGAGCACCAATGTACGGTGGGGCTTTTCTCCTGACCACCAATGTAAAGTGGGACTTTTCTCTTGACCACCAATGTAAAGTAGAACTTTTCTCTGGACCACCAATGTAAAGTGGGACTTTTCTCTGGACCACCAATGTAAGGTGGGACTTTTCTTCTGACCACCAATGTGGGGGACCTTCTCCATTGACCATCAATAAAAGGGAGCATGTACTAGTAACCACCAACATAAGGAGGAACTTCTCCACTGACCATCAATAAAGGGGATACTTTTCTACTGACCTCCAATGTAAGGGGGCATTTCTCCACTGGCCACCATTATAAAATGTCACATTTATATTAACCACTAATGTAGGGGGACAACTCCTGACCAACCACTGACCAACAATGTTAAAGAGGACCTTCTCCACTGACCCCCAATGTTACAGGGGGCCTTTTCTACTGGTCACCAGTGTTACGGAGGACCTTCTCTACTGGACACCAATGTTAGGGAGGACCTACTCTACTGACCCCCAATGTTACGGGGGGGGCTTCTCTAATGAACACCAATGTTACGGAGGACCTTCTCTACTGGATACCAATGTTAGGGAGGACCTACTCTACTGACCACCAATGTTAGCAGAACCTTCTCTAATGGACATGAATGTTAGGGAGGACCTACTCTACTGACCACCAATGTTAGCAGAACCTTCTCTAATGGACATGAATGTTAGGGAGGACCTTCTCTACTGACCACCAATGTTTAGCAGAACCTTCTCTAATGGACATCAATGTTAGGGAGGACCTTCTCTACTGACCACCAATGTTTAGCAGAACCTTCTCTAATGGACATCAATGTTAGGGAGGACCTTCTCTACTGACCACCAATGTTTAGCAGAACCTTCTCTAATGGACATCAATGTTAGGGAGGACCTTCTCTACTGACCACCAATGCCTTGGGTGTCATATATGTTCAGTTCTCCAACCCTATCCCTGTATTGATGATATCTCCGCCTCGCTCGTCTCTGTTTTATCAGAATTATATTAGTGGAGCTTCCCTGAGACCTGAACATGATGTGGGGGTTCCACCATGTTGGGATAGTCTGTTGTAATGTGATCATGTGAAGAGCGGACCCAATGGAAATCCACTCTTCTCCAATATAGATGTGTCAGGACTTCATATGTCTTCTGTATCAATTCTCCTGAGCTGAAAACCATCGTCCAATCAGAAGCTGTGAGGTAACATAGTAGTAGTCCTTGGTTATTCGTCATTCACCAAACCCAGCGGATCTCCTCCTGACTTGTCTTGCCGCCGTCGATATCCATAGATGAGGCGTCATGCATGGAGTGCCTCTAATCCACTGTTAATTTTGACGTCAAATTTGGATTTAGTTTTAGTTGTATTTTAGTCATCTGAATTGTTTTAGTTTTAATCGTATTTTAGTCATCTAAATTGTTTTAGTTATATTTTAGTCATCTGAATTGTTTTTGTTTTAGTCCTATTTTAGTCATCTGAACTGTTTTAGTCATATTTTAGTCATCTGAATTGTTTTTGTTTTAGTCGTATTTTAGTCATCTAAATTGTTTTAGTCGTATTTTAGTCATTTGAACAGTTTTAGTTTTAGTTGTATTTTAGTCATCTGAACTGTTTTAGTCATATTTTAGTCGTCTGAATTGTTTCAGTTTTAGTCCTATTTTAGTTATTTGAATTGTTTTACTTTCGGACGTATTTTAGTTGTCTGAATTGTTTTAGTTTTGGTCGTATTTTAATCATCTGAATTGTTTTAGTTATTTTAGTCACCTGAATTGTTTTAGTTGTATTTTAGTTGTCTGGATTGTTTTAATTTTATTTTAGTCATCTGAATTGTTTTACTTTCGGTCGTATTTTAGTCTTCTGAATTGTTTTAGTTGTATTTTAGTCTTCTCAATTGTTTCCGTTTTAGTCCTATTTTAGCTATTTGAATTGTTTTAGTCGTATTTAAGTCATCTGAATTGTTTTAGTTGTATTTTAGTCATCTGAATTGTTTTACTTTCGGTCTTATTTTAGTCTTCTGAATTGTTTTAGTCGTATTTTATTTGTCTGAATTGTTTTCATTTAATTGTATTTTAGTCACCTGAATTGTTTTAGTTGTATTTTAGTCGACTAAAATCTGCAGTACCAGTGTTATTTTAGTCGATGATATGAACACAGCTCGAATATGGGATTATGTTTTTTTTCCTTTAAAGTGTATGTAAAGCCCAAACTTTTTTTCTTGTTTTGGATGGAGCGGGGGAAGGGCTCTGTGTCCCCGCTTTAGAGGTGCGGCGGCTATTCGGAAAGGAGTCAGGGATTTCTCTTAGACGTTTTTTTACACATGGGATAACCCATTGAAAAGAATGGCTGCCCTAAACACAACCTGTGGGAAGGCGTCCGTACTTTGTAAAGGATTTCCACTCACTTCCTGTTGGGTCTCTGGGACAGGAAGTGAAGCAAAATCTCTCCTGACACAAAAACTGGCCGGTGGGGGTTACAGGGGATAAAGTAATGTGGGAGGGGCTAAAAACACTCTTCTGTCTGGGGGGGGGCACCCCCCCCGGCTGGACTACTTACCCACTTGTTAGGTTTGTGAGTGTGCAGCATCAGAAGTGAGACCTCTTTACTTGTTCAGACTCAGGAGGTCATTGGGTAAGATGTAAAGGACCTGCTGCTGATTCAGCCCCCTGACTGCCGTGTCCACCTTACAGTGAGCTGAGGACTGGGTGGACGTGTCCTTTAATTGTGTCCCCATGCTGTGAAAGTGTGGACAGTCCATGGAGGGGAACAGGAACAATAACAGGTCCCATCCCCCACCGGCTGAGACTCCATCCAGACAGAACCTGGCAGTGAAGGGGATGAGTAAGAAGGTCCAGGCTGTCCTCGGTGATCTGCCAAACCAGGCCCAGCCACAGCGCCACATCGCCGCCATGTGAGTCAGCGAGAGGAGGGAGACTCCCCACCACAAAGACACGCTGTATTCTCCATCACTGATATATACAGTATCTGACAAAAGTAAGTACACCCCTCAGTGACATTTGTGTAAATCTTTTCTTCTATCTTTTCATGTGACAACACTGAAGAAATGACACTTGTCTACAATGTAAAGTAGTGAGTGTACAGCTTGTATAACAGTGTAAATTTACTGTCCCCTCAAAATAACTCAACACACAGCCATTAATGTCTAAACCGCTGGCAACAAAAGTCAGTACACCCCTAAGTGAAAATCTCCAAATTGGGCCCAAAGTGTGAATATTTTGTGTGGCCACCATTATTTTCAAGCACTGCCATAACCCTCTTGGGCATGGAGGTCACCAGAGCTTCACAGGTTGTCACTGGAGTCCTCTTCCCCTCCTCCATGATGACATCACAGAGCTGGTGGATGTTAGAGACCTTGCGCTCCCCCACCTTCTGTTTGAGGATGTCCCACAGATGATCAATAGGGTTTAGGTCTGGAGACATGCTTGGCCAGTCCATCACCTTTACCCTCAGCTTCTTTAGCAAGGCAGTGGTGGTCTTGGAGGTGTGTTTGGGGTGGTTATCATGTTGGAATACTGCCCTGCGGTCCAGTCTCTGAAGGGAGGGGATCATGCTCTGCTTCAGTATATCACAGTACATGTTGGCATTCATGGTCCCCTCAATGATCTGTAGCTCCCCAGTGCCGGCAGCACTCATGCAGCCCCAGACCATGACACTCCCACCACCATGCTTGACTGTAGATAAGACACACTTGTCTTTGTCCTCCTCACCTGGTTGCCCCCACACACGCTTGTCACCATCTGAACCAAATAAGTTTATCTTGGTCTCATCAGACCACAGGACATGGTTCCAGTAATCCATGTCCTTAGTCTGCTTGTCTTCAGCAAACTGTTTGTGGACTTTCTTGTGCCTCATCTTTAGAAGAGGCTTCCTTCTGGGATGACAGCCATGCAGACCAATTTGATGCAGTGTGCGGCGTATGGTCTGAGCACTGTGTTAGGGCTGGGCTCAGCCCTTCTTTCCCAAAGCTGGCCGCTCAGCTGTTGGCTAATTGCCAGCTTCTATCTCTCTCCCCAGTGACTCACCTGTTGATGATATCCTGCTCGTCAGTCCTGCCTACTTAAGCCGTCCAGCCCAGATGATCTCTGCCTTCGACTTGGTCACATCTCTAGAGACGCTCACCTGTGTTCCTGTTAAAGACTTGCTTGGCTGACATTCCTTCTGGCTCCAGATTCTGCTTGCTGTTCTACTACACTGATCTCTGGCTCCCTGACGTTTTGGCTTGTCTGACTATCTGTTCCGGTTCCTGAACTCTGGCTATGTTTTGACTACGTTTACTCTGTTTATCTTTTTATTATTATTATTATTAAACAAGTGTGATTTAACTGCACTTCTGTATCAGTCTAATTCATGGTTTCTGACACACTGACAGGCTGACCCCCCCACCCCTACAACCTCTGCAGCAATGCTGGCAGCACTCATACGTCTATTTCCCAAAGACAACCTCTGGATATAACGCTGATCACGTGACCTCAACTTCTTTGGTGGACCTTGGCGAGGCCTGTTCTGAGTGGAACCTGTCCTGTTATACCGCTGTATGGTCTTGGCCACCGTGCTGCAGATCAGTTTCAGGGTCTTGGCAATCTTCTTATAGCCTAGGCCATCTTTATGTAGAGCAACTATTCTTTTCTTCAGATCCTCAGAGAGTTCTTTGCCATGAGGTGCCATGTTGAACTTCCAGTGACCAGTATGAGAGAGTGAGAGCGATAACACCAAATTTAACACACCTGCTCCCCATTCACACCTGAGACCTTGTAACACTAACGAGTCACATGACACCGGGGGAGGGGAAATGGCTAATTGGGCCCAATTTGGAGATTTTCACTTAGGGGTGTACTGACTTTTGTTGCCAGCGGTTTAGACATTAATGGCTGTGTGTTGAGTTATTTTGAGGGGACAGCAAATTTACACTGTTATACAAGCTGTACACTCACTACTTTACATTGTAGACAAGTGTCATTTCTTCAGTGTTGTCACATGAAAAGATAGAAGAAAAGATTTACACAAATGTCACTGAGGGGTGTACTTACTTTTGTGAGATAATGTAGATATGGAAAGATACAATGTAACCGCACTTGTCTGCAGGATTCAGTAATAAACAGATACATTTCATCTTTTCCATTTCCTCATTGTCAGTCGGGATTCCGTCTCTTTTTTAAAATTTTTTAATATTAAACTGCAGCCAGATATTTTCCAGCATTTTTGAGCATGCCCAGAAATGGGCTTTAATGTGGACCCGTCTTTAGATATATTGCTCATTGATAAGTGCAGCGTGCTGAGCAATGTGTTGGTGTGACCCTTCCTTCCAGGTATTGATTCCCTCTCACAGAGATCAGAGGACCCCCTCCCCCCCCGACAATGCCTTCATCTGCTTTTCTCTCCAAAAGGACGGCACCATCTTTGTTCAGGCATCTTCCTGGCTCATCATCTACTTCCTAGACTGAGATGGCACCATCATGTAAATCCCAGTGTCTGTTCTTGGTGGTGTTCACAAATGTCTGACACAGATCAGCCCCCTGCTACCGCCTCTCACCTTGTGACTTGCTACAAAGTTACAATGTACAGTCTAATCACTGGGGGAGGGGAGACTGAGGAAATGCAGCCTCCTCCTCCTTCTACAAAGTTACAATGTACAGTCTGATCACTGGGGGAGGAGACTGAGGAAATGACTCCTCCCCCTTCTGCAAAGTTACAATGTCCATTCTAATCACTGGGGGAGGGGAGACTGAGGAAATGCTTCTGCCTGCCTGCAGCAGACTGATGACATCATCTCAGCCTAGGCACAGTCACTGACTGGGGATCAAGGACGGCTTTTTAATGGTAAAAGCTTCACTGAAAGTTGATCCTGTTAGGATAAGTTTAGTGGTGCGGTTGGGGAGCAGTAATAAAGCCTGGTTGAGCCACGTTTATAACGCCCACTCTTAGGCAGCACACAGGGATGGTTACATGCGGCGGTAGAAATGCTTTGCTTTGCCCCACAGAAAAATGGGGAAGTACCACAAGTGTCCCATAGCGGGGTTCGGTGCATGTAGCTGCGGGGCGTTTGTTCAGCAAAAATGGGGTTAAAACAGGTGACAAGGAGGCGTCACATTACCTCCTGTCAATTGCCTCTGAAAAGTGATCTGAACGTGGATTGCTCTTCAGAGGCGGGTTTGGATACACATCTGAACCTCTGTGTACTGTACATTGTGGTATGTCAGGAGTTTATCAATGCAAAATAAATGTCAGGTTCACTTTAAGCAGTTTGGCAGATAAACTGTGCTGAGCCGCTGAGCGCTCCCTCTAGTGGCCGATATGATCTCTATAACACTAACAACCACATCTACTGGTCTGTACTGGTTCCATTGTACTGGGTCCATTTTATAGCGCTGTACAGCTTCTAGCGGGGCTGATCTCCTGTGTCCCTTCGGCAGGGCTGTCTTTAATATTGATTGGACCCTGGGCATGCAATTTCACTCTCCGCCCCAACATCCTAAAAAACAAACACAGACGGGCTCAAGGGGCAGCTGCTATGGGCACCACACCAAGGGCTGGGACCGGGGGAGCTGCCCCTTTTGACTTGCATTAAAGACGGCCCTGGCCTTTGGGGATCATCTACTGGTCTGTACTGGTTCTATTTTATAGGGCTGTACATCTTTCTGGGGGCTGATCTCTGGGGTCCCTTAGGGGATCATCTACTGGTCTGTACTGGTTCCATTGTACTGGTTCTATTTTATAGAGTTGCACATCTTCTAGTGGGGCCGATCTCTGGGGTCCCTTTGGCAGGACCGCCTTAGATATTGATTGGACCCTGGGCAAACATTTTCTTGCAATTTCGCTCTCCACCTCAATATCCCAAAATAGCAAACTAACACAGGCGGGCTCATAGGGCAGCTGCTTTGGGCCCCATAACAATGGCTGGGCCTGGGGTAGCTACCCCTTCTCCCCTGCAGTAAAGAGGGCCCTGGCCTTTGGGGAACATCTACTGGTTAGTACTGGTTCCATTTTATAGGGTTGTACAGCTTCTAGCGGGGCTGATCTCTGGGGTCCCTTCTGGGATCATCTACTGGTCTGTACTGGTTCCATTCTATAGCACTGTATAGCTTCTAGCGGGGCTGATCTCTGGGGTCCTTTCCGGGATCATCTACTGGTCTGTACTGGTTCCATTTTCCAGCTCTCTGCAGCTTCTAGCGGGGCTGATCTCTGGTGTTCCTTCAGCAGGGCCATCTTTAAGATTGATTGGACCCTGGGCAAACATTTTCTTGCACCCCCCCCCCCCTCCCCTCTCTTCCCTCCATTAAATTTCGCTCTCCACCTCAACATCCTAAAAAACAAACACGGGCATGCTCAAGGGGCAGCTGCCTTGGGCCCCACAACTATGACTGGGCCCGGGGCAGCTGTCCCTTATGCCCTGGCCCTGGCCTTTGGGGATCATTCACTGGTCTGTACTGGTTCCATTTTAGAGAGCTGTACAGCTTCTAGGGGGGCTGATCTGCGGGGTCCCTTCGGCGATCATCTACTGGTCTGCACTGGTTCCATGGTTGCGATGAAGGTGTGTACTGGTATAATTTATCACACAGAGGTGTTCTGCATACTTTGTATAATTTGTAGGTGAGTGACAGGCTCCCTGACAGGACAGGACGGAGGGGGGGAGGGGGGGGGGGGTTGGGTGCGAATTCTTTCTCTAATTCCTCAAACACCTCCCAGCGCAGAAGCCTCAGAAGTGCTGCGAGGGCAGAAGTTTGTGTGATTGCCCCGGGCGGGGGGAACGCCTCGGATTATCCTTTCTAAATCCTCTCCATTCACTCTCATTATCCTCCATGTCACAGGGCCACCTCCATCCTCATATCCTGTGAAGTCACCAGACCCCGGGTCACCATAGAGCCCTGCCTTGGCAACAAGGCTGACACTCTACCAACATCCTCAGGTATAGTGAAAGGGGAGATGTGGTCTAACCCAAAGCTAGCGATCTTTTATTTATTCATCACACATGGGCAGGTAATAGAATGTTTAGGTGACATCGTCTTCATGGTAAATATCTGATATCAGAAAGACGCCAAAAATTTCTACTTTACATTAAAATTGTTTCAATGTTTCTATTTCCTTCCTCTCTGAGATCCTTCTTCTTTATCCACTGGAAATCTGGACTGATTATACCGAATAATAATGACTGATGCCCACCTGAGTAAAAAGTAGGAAGGGCGCCACACCAACGGGTCAAAGAGGCCACCATAGTATTTTATTAAATACCCATTGATCAGAAAATTCAACAGGTTTCGGGGTTCAAACGCCCCCCTTCATCATCTGAGAGGTGTTTATTCCTCTTTATCCTCTCGAAAACCACATTGATTACACAGGATATTAATGTATGAAACAATAGGCCCCCACCAGCAGACACAGATCCCCCAGCAGCCAGCATCGGTAGACCCCTCCCTCAACAGTAAATCCTTCCTAGCAATAATTTAGTCTCCAGCAACATCCCCCCCCCCCCGGAAACAATTAATCCCCCCCCAGGACCAATAGATCCACCACTAGCAACAACAGATCCCTCTCCAGGAATAGTATACCCTCACAAGCAACAACAGGTCTCCCAGCAGCCAGCATCAGTAGACGCCTCCCACAACAGTATATCCCTCCTAGAAACAACTGAGCCCCCAACAATATTAGACCCCCCCGCAACAATAGATCCCCCTCTAGCAACCATATATTCCCCTCTTTATCAAGAATAGACTCCTCTCGAACAATAGATCCCTCTCCAGGAACAATGGACACATCCCCCCCCCCCACCAGCAGACACAGATCTCCTAGCAGCCAGCATCGGTAGACCCCTCCCTTAACAGTAAATCTCTCCTAGTAACAATTGAGTCCCCAGCAACATTACCCCCCCAGGACCAATATATCCACCACCACCAACAATAGATCCTTCTCCAGGAATAATATACCCCCACAAGCAACAACAGATCTCCCAGCAGCCAGCATCAGTAGACGCCTCCAACAACAGTATATCCCTCCTAGAAACAACTGAGCCCCCAACAATATTAGACCCCCTTGTAATAATAGATACCCCTCTAGCAACCATAGATCCCCTACCAGCAACAATAGACCCACCACCATCAACAATAGATCCCCCTCCAACAACAATAGACCCCCCCCAGAACAATGGATCCCCCCACCAGCAACAATAGATCTCCCAGGATCCAGCTTCAGTAGACCCCCTCCCTCAACAGTATTGAGCCCCCAGCAACATTAGCCCCCCCCCACAACAATAGATCCACCACCCAGCAACAGTAAATCCCTCTCCAGCAACAATAGATCCCCACCAGCAGACACAGATATCCCAGTAGCCAGCGTCAGTAGACCCCTCCCTCAACAGTATATCCCCCCTAGCAACAATTGACCCCCCAGCAACATTGAAACCCCCCAATAGATCCCCCTTCAGCAGCAATACATCCCCCAGCAACCAGTATCAATAGACCCTTCAGCACACTCCAGCAACCCTTGCCATTAAATACATTTAGTGCTGATGCGTTCCCCTGCGTAACGTTCCCTGGATCTACCAAAACGATGTAAAATAGGGACAAATCTAAACAATCCATTCAATAACTATCCAATCAGGCTGGATATTGGATATGGCACTACATATATGTTATATTTTTATCGCAGGTCCATCTTTAGCACCTGGAGGACCTACCAGGTCAATCCCCCACATTCCTATTCCCTCAGCAACCCCCAGTGTGTTCTCTGATTCCTGCCCCGCCCCCTCTCTTTGAAGCCCTGCCCCCACACACACACTGGAGCAGAAGAGGGAGGTTGCATAGCACAGAAGCCTGTGACAAGAGGCTGTAGTCCCGTCCAGACTCCTCTCCTGGTGAGGGGGACAGGTTGTATATCGACCTACAGCCGTGGCCAAACGTTTTCAGAATGACACAAATATTAATTTTCACAAAGTCTGCTGCTTCAGTTTTTTTAGATCTTTTTGTCAGATGTTACTGAAGTATAATGACATCATAAGTGTCAGATGTTACTATGAGATACTGAAGTATAATGACATCATAAGTGTCAGATGTTACTATGAGATACTGAAGTATAATGACATCATAAGTGTCAGATGTTACTATGAGATACTGAAGTATAATGACATCATAAGTGTCAGATGTTACTATGAGATACTGAAGTATAATGACATCATAAGTGTCAGATGTTACTATGAGATACTGAAGTATAATGACATCATAAGTGTCAAAGGCTTTTATTGACAATGACAATAAGTTTATGCAAAGAGTCAATATTTGCAGTGGAGACCCTTCTTTTTCAGGACCTCCGCAATTCCCCCCGGCATGTTGTCACTCAACTTCTGGGCCACATCCTGACTGATGGCTGCCCCCCATTCTTCCATAATCAATGCCTCTTGAGGATTGACCACAAGTTCTGAATGTGATTAAGGTCTGGGGAGTTTCCTGGCCATGGACCCAAAATTTCCATATTTTGTTCCCCAAGCCACTTAGTTGTTAGGATTTTTGCTTTATGGCAAGGGGCTCCATCATGCTGGAGAAGGCATTGTTCCTCACCAAACTGTTCTTGGATGGTTGGGAGAAGATTCTCTCGGAGGATGTTTTTGGACCATTCTTTATTCATGGCGGTGTTCTTAGGAGCCCCCAACTCCCTTGGCTGAGAAGCAACCCCACACATGAATGGTCCTCAAGGCTGATGGAAGCGCTCACATTTTCTTCTCTGGACAAGGTTTTCTCTAGATGCCCCAAACAATCGGAAAGGGAATCCGTCAGAGAAAATTACTTTCCCCCCAGTCCTCAGCAGTCCAATCCCTGGACCTTCTGCAGAATATCAGTCTGTCCCGGATGGCTTTCCTGGAGGGAAGTGGCTTCTTTGCTGTCCTTCTTGTCACCAGGCCGTCCCCCAAAAGTCTTCTCCTCACTGGGCGTGCCGACGGACTCAACCTGCCTGCTGCCTTTCCTGAGCAAGCTCTGCACTGGTGGTGCCCCGTTCACCCCCCTCTCTGCACTGGTGGTGCCCCGATCACCCCCCTCTCTCTGCACTGGTGGTGCCCCGTTCACCCCCCTCTCTGCACTGGTGGTGCCCCGATCACCCCCCTCTCTCTGCACTGGTGGTGCCCCGTTCACCCCCCTCTCTCTGCACTGGTGGTGCCCCGATCACCCCCCTCTCTCTGCACTGGTGGTGCCCCGATCACCCCCCTCTCTGCACTGGTGGTGCCCCGATCACCCCCCTCTCTCTGCACTGGTGGTGCCCCGATCACCCCCCTCTCTCTGCACTGGTGGTGCCCCGATCATCCCCCTCTCTGCACTGGTGGTGCCCCGATCACCCCCCTCTCTGCACTGGTGGTGCCCCGATTACCCCCCTCTCTGCACTGGTGGTGCCCCGATCACCCCCCTCTCTGCACTGGTGGTGCCCCGATCACCCCCCTCTCTGCACTGGTGGTGCCCCGTTCACCCCCCTCTCTCTGCACTGGTGGTGCCCCGATCACCCCCCTCTCTCTGCACTGGTGGTGCCCCGATCACCCCCCTCTCTGCACTGGTGGTGCCCCGATCACCCCCCTCTCTGCACTGGTGGTGCCCCGATCATCCCCCTCTCTGCACTGGTGGTGCCCCGATCCCCCCCCTCTCTGCACTGGTGGTGCCCCAATCACCCCCCTCTCTGCACTGGTGGAGTCCTGATCACCCCCCCTCTCTCTGCACTGGTGGTGCCCCAATCACCCCCCTCTCTGCACTGGTGGTGCCCTGATCACCCCCCTCTCTGCACTGGTGGTGCCCCGATCACTCCCCCTCTCTGCACTGGTGGTGCCCCGATCACCCCCCTCTCTGCATTGGTGGTGCCCCAATCACCCCCCTCTCTGCACTGGTGGTGCCCCGATCACTCCCCCTCTCTGCACTGGTGGTGCCCCGATCACCCCCCTCTCTGCACTGGTGGTGCCCTGATCACCCCCCTCTCTGCACTGGTGGTGCCCCGATCACGCCCCTCTCTGCACTGGTGGTGCCCCGATCACTCCCCCTCTCTGCACTGGTGGTGCCCCGATCACCCCCCTCTCTGCACTGATGGTTACCCTGATTCTGCAGCTGAATCACCTGTAGGAGACGGTCCTGGCGTTTGCTGGACTTTCTTGGGCGCCCTGAAGCCACCTTCACAAATGCAGTGGAAATGTTTTTTTATGGGATTAAGTTCATTTTCATGGCAAAGAGGGATGCCGCAGCCTGATGTCCACCGATGCCCCGATCCCTGCCTCTGCCTGCTGATGCCCGATCCCCAATGTGCCCTATGTGCCCACCGGTGAACGATTCCCGCCACTGCCTGGCGTGCCCACCGATGCCCAATGTCGTCCCTGCCTAATGTGCCCTATGTGCCCACCGATGACCGATTCCCGCCGCTGCCCGGCGTGTCCACCGATGGCCAATGTCCCTGCCACCGCCTGATGTGCCCGTCGCTGCCCGGTCCCCGTCACTGCCTGATGTGCCCGCCGCCTAGATGGGGTAAGTGCCAGTGGACTGGCAGACAGCGAGGGGAGGAGGGGGGGTTTGAGGTGTTAGGGGGGTGGTTGTTTGCAGCCCCCTCAAACAAAAAAACACCCGCCACTACTACTGATCACTCTTCATAACATTCTGATGCGAATTGACATCATAAAAAGCGGAGGGAGCGGACTTTGTGAAAATTAATATTTGTGTCTCAAAACTTTTGGCCACGGCTGTATAGAGGTAAAGCGAAGACCTCCGGTGCCCCGCCACCCACACACACAATGTACATGAAGTTTATCGCCGGATTTGCGCGTTTCTCTTCGCCGCGGAGCAGTAAGTGTTTCCACGCTCTCTGCTGGGTCTATAATTACCCTGAAAGCGATACGGCCCGATAATTATGGGATTTACTGAGACGCTCGCAGCTCAGCCGGGCTGCCAGAATCCGGAGCCGCCGAGATTAACATGTACCGGGCCGGGCGTCTTGTACTCAGGAAACCCCCGCGGTGGAAAATCTGAACGCCACCAGGCGAGATTTATCACAAGTGGAGACACAAAGGGGACGGCGTGCCGCGTCTGGGCAGGACTGACAACATCCCAAAAAGAAAAAAGGGGACCTGTCCTCCAAAAAAAAAGGAGCCTTTGGATACAGAGAGGCTCACTAATGTTAAATGTAGACAAAGCCTGTCTGCCGGCGGATTAACGTTACCACGCGATACTCGGTGCACTCCGTGTGTGGCCGCGCCGGAAGCCTGACTCCAGGGCAAATGAATTTTCTTCGCTCTGGATAGAGCGGGAAAGAGTTAACAGTCTTGTCACATTTTTGTTCTGCTCTGTGACCCCGATGGGGAGAATTTCCCTCACTTCCTGTCTCTGTGACACCAGAAGCAAGAAAAAGGGGGGAGAGGATGTCACCAGGACAGGAAGACGGTAATAAAACCATCGTCAGAAGTTCTTATCTTTCCTCAAATCCTCTAAAATGATTCTTTCAAAAGAAATTTCCCCATTACTTCCTATTCTGACATTTGAGGAAATCTCCCTTTATTGAGACACAGATGGCAAAACTCTTCTACATCTCTTCCTGGAGTTGGGCCTGGGAAACCCGTGTAGCATCACATGCAGGAGACGTTGTCAACTACACACACCTACATATATACATTCACATATATACATTCACTCCTGACCCCTGCTCTCTGTGCACTACACACCCCTGACCCCTACACTCTGTACAGTACACACTCCTGAACTCTGTACATTACATACCCCCGACCTCTGTCCTCTGTACATTACATACCCCTGACCCCTGCACTCTGTACATGACACACCCCTAAACCCGGCACTCTGTACATTACACACTCCTGACCCCTGCACATTACACAGCCCTGACCCCTGCACTTTGTACATTACACACTCCTGACTTCTGCAACACTGCACATTACATACCCCTGGCCCCTGAACTCTGTACATTACACACCCCTAAGTCCTGCACTCTGTACATTACACGCCCCTAAACCCTGCACTCAGTACATTACACATCCCTGCCCTCTGTACATTACATACCCCTGAACTCTGTACATTACATACTCCTGACCCTTGCACTCTGTACATTACACACCCCTGATCCCTGCACTCTGTAAATTGCAGACCCTGACCCCTGCACCCTGCACATTACACACTCCTGACTTCTACAACTCTGTACATTACATATCGCTGGCCCCTGCACTCTGTACTTTGTATACCCATAACCCCTGCTCTCTGTGCACTACACACCACTGACCCCTACACTCTGTAAATTACGCACCCCTGACCCCTGCACTCTGTACATTACACACCCCTGGGCCCTACCCTCTGTATATTACATACCCCTGAACTCTGTTCATTACATACCCCTGACCCTTGCACTCTGTACATTACACACCCCTGATCCCTGCACTCTGTACATTACAGACCCTGACCCCTGCACTCTGTACATTACACACCCCTGCACTCTGTACATTATACACCCCTGACCCCTGCACTCTGTAAATTACATACCCCTGACCCCTGCACTTTGTACATTACACACCCCTGCACTCTGTACATTACACACCCCTGACCCCTGCACTCTGTAAATTACATACCCCTGACCCCTGCACTCTGTACATTACATACCCCTGACCCCTGCACTCTGTACATTACATACCCCTGACCTCTGCACTCTGTACATTACATACTCCTGAGCCTTGCACTCTGTACATTACATACCCCTGACCTCTGCACTCTGTACATAACATACCCCTGACCCCTGCACTCTGTACATTACACACGTCTGCCCCCTGTAGTCTGTGTGGGTAAGGTGATTGGGCACACACATTGGGCGCGGGTAGGACTATTGGTCACGCACATCACAAAACAGGGGCATCTTTTCTCTGGGCACTAAATGACCTTGTCCTGGCACTGCCCCCAGCTGTCTGCTGGCAAATACATTTGCATAAAATTAATGTATATTGCGTATTTTGGGACAATTTATTTATTTGCGGTGCATTAACATGCGAACATGAATGTGTGTTGCATTAGGCAGTTTATATCACCACATGGCCCATTTTATATAATGCAGCACATGGCACTACCCTGCTTTGTGGCCGCTACAACACAGGTACATTGGTTTGGGGAGCACCGGGGTTCCATTCAACGTGAATGGTGCAGCAACCCATGCTCAGCGCAGCAGTATGAATCCCGCATCTGGATCACTAAAGGAATTATCACGGATCCCGCCATGCGTTGTCACGGCCTAGTGTGTTGATAAATAGCTGTATTATGGTGGAGGAAATGGTTCTTCCTGGCTTCTTCCAAACAATAAATATTTCACTAGTCCTGCCAGCTGGCGAACCAATCAGGATCCTTCATTCACTCAGAACAATCACGGCATTGTTTTTTTGGCGCTTTGTTACCTGCGTTGTGCTGATTGTTACAATGTAGCGGCTTTGCTTGTTTACAATGTTGTGTCTGTAATTGTGGAATGTTATTCTGAGGTTCTGACCATGGTGTGGAATGTTGTGTTTAGCTGGTTACAATGTTGTGGTGTGCGGTGTGCGCACTCTTCACCTTTCACTGGATTTCATTCATTGTCATTGGGGGGCGGGGAGATGCCGCAGATCATGTGATCACATTGGGTGGGAGTGTTGGGGTTATCGGGGTATAGAGAGGCGTTTATTGTATCATTATTATTTTATTATTTGTTTATTAGTATTATTATTATGATTAGTTTTGTTATTATTATTTGTTTTTATTAATAGTAATAGTAGTTTTGTTATTATTATTATTATTAATAGAACTTTTGTTATTAAACATTTTTTATTTGTTGTTTATTATTATTATCATTATTCTTTATAGTCTTTTGAAGATGTTGCTGCAGTTTTTGTCTCTTCTCATGTTCCTTTGTTAACTCTAATCCAATGTTTTTATATTGTCTTTGTTGAATTTGTTACAATGTTTGTGGCTCTATGTTATTTATTTTCTATTGATTAGACATTAGCTCATGTGAACCCAATGGAGCTGTAAAGTATAAGACATACAGAACAATACACTACAAGACAATTCAGTGTTTACCCCCATTAGGATCCTGGTCATCGGGGGGGGGGGGGGGGGGGGGGGGGATAAGGGATCCTGAGTCCATCCCTACTCCCCCCCAGGGGGCTTAGATACCCAGTCACACCCCAGGAGAGGAGGCAGGAAACCCCAGGCCCTGATAACCTCAGGGATCCCATCATTACCTCTCACCTTCCATAATAGACATTGCTAATGACCCTGACCGAGGTCAGATCCTAAACTTTACATCCTGACCCCTGACCTCAGCCTGACAATTGAAATGATTAATGCTGCAAATATTTCTCCACCGTCCCAGAGGTGTCTTCTGTAACCAACCAGATACATCCGAAATAGAGCCATTTATCCAACTGTCCATCCAGAGCCTCTGGTTTATAGAACAGATACATCCTAAATATAGAGCCATTTATCCAACTGTCCATCCAGAGCCTCTGGTTTATAGAACAGATACATCCTAAATATAGAGCCATTTATCCAACTGTCCATCCAGAGCCTCTGGTTTATAGACCGGATACATCCTAAATATAGAACCATGTATCCAACTGTCCATCCAGAGCCTCTGGTTTATAGACCAGATACATCCTAAATATAGAACCATTTATCCAACTGTCCATCCAGAGCCTCTGGTTTATAGACCGGATACATCCTAAATATAGAACCATTTATCCAACTGTCCATCCAGAGCCTCTGGTTTATAGACCGGATACATCCTAAATATAGAACCATGTATCCAACTGTCCATCCAGAGCCTCTGGTTTATAGACCGGATACATCCTAAATATAGAACCATTTATCCAACTGTCCATCCAGAGCCTCTAGTTTATAGGCAGTATACATCCTAAATATAGAGCCATTTATCCAACTGTCCATCCAGAGCCTCTGGTTTATAGACCGGATACATCCTAAATATAGAGCCATTTATCCAACTGTCCATCCAGAGCCTCTGGTTTATAGACCGGATACATCCTAAATATAGAACCATTTATCCAACTGTCCATCCAGAGCCTCTGGTTTATAGAACAGATACATCCTAAATATAGAACCATTTATCCAACTGTCCATCCAGAGCCTCTAGTTTATAGAACAGATACATCCTAAATATAGAACCATTTATCCAACTGTCCATCCAGAGCCTCTGGTTTATAGACCAGATACATCCTAAATATAGAACCATTTATCCAACTGTCCATCCAGAGCCTCTAGTTTATAGGCAGTATACATCCTAAATATAGAGCCATTTATCCAACTGTCCATCCAGAGCCTCTAGTTTATAGACCAGATACATCCTAAATATAGAACCATTTATCCAACTGTCCATCGAGAGCCTCTGGTTTATAGCCCAAACAGAGCAAATGTTTCCATAACTTGCCATGATGAGACCTAACAAGCCAGGAACAGTTGCATGCTGGCTGTATAAATGGCTCAGATAATAATTTCCTTTGATCTGATGACTCTTGTCTTTTGCAGGCCTGGTCTCCCTAACACGATTTTCATGGAGTACCAAGCTCTCCCGGACTTCCAGCCTCACCACACCCCTCTCTCCTACGGGCGTGAGCGCACCATGGTGCCCGGGATCGACGTGCCGCCCCCCAGAGAGCGGCCCCGGGTGGTCATGTACCAGCAGGAGAGCTTGGCGTTCGGTGGGGTCCCCACCCTCTGCACGGAGAGACAGTTGGGGTTCAATGCGGTGCAGAGCCCCCTAAACCCCGCCATCCCGGGAGTGAGCGCCCACCTGCCGGACCATTGGTTCATAAACTTCCAGAGCTCGGGGGTGGAGCGGACAGAGGAGACCCCGCCCCCGAGGACAGAGGAATACTACGCGCCACTAGAATGCCCTTCCCAGGACAGGCAGAGGACCAGTAGTACGGAGAGCGACAGCGACCAGCCAGAAACACCGAATATGGCCAGCCCGGAGAATCCCCGACCCATCTACAGGACATCGCAGGGTTCAGACAAAGCCAAAGCCGCTTGTAAGTGACCCATTTTATTGAATGTATCTTTAAATATTGCTAGTATAACTACCTGAATTCTGTCTCATATTATATTCTAGCAGATATTGTGAGCCTACCAAGCTCTACTGCATTGCACAGTGCTGTCTAACATGTTTCAGGCACTGAGGGCAGCAGGAGGAATTTGGGCAGCTTACAGGGAAGAGCCCCCCAGTGTAGCGTTTCTCTTTCATAGTCCAATTACCACAATGATGACGAATTAAAGACTTTTCCTTTTTTTTTCCTGGCCTTGCCCTCACAGGGCGTAAACTCCGCTTGTACCTGCCGGACATCAGCGGCTCGGCGCCTGTCCAGCCCCCGGAGGAAGATTCTGTGTTTGTGGAGCCTGAAGACCCCGGGCCCCCATCAGCGGCCGACGTGAAGGAGACTTTGGAGCCTCAGGAGGTGGTGCCGGTGGCGGCGGCTGGGGGGAAGGTGGAGCAGGAGAGGTGGAGGTTCTCGGCCTCCGAACTGATCAGCAAACTGCAACTCAGCCAAAGGAGGAACAACTTCACCGCCAAAATCGGCAAATCCCTCTCCACCAAAATCACCCTGAGGGAGAAGGGGTCCTCCACCAGCCAGGAAGGTGGGTACACAGCGGCTCGCCTATCCATTCTTTATATTATTATTATTATGATGATGATGCAGGATTTATATAGGTGCCAACAGTTTGCGCATCACAGCACCCAACCGGCACAGAATTGGCATTCATGGAATTTTCATCCAATTCCCAAAGATAGCTACAAAGTATTTATAGCAAGGAGCCAAGATGCCAGCTCGGGCTTCTCCTTACCATCCTGGAGCCCCCAATCCTAGGGCTGACAATATGCAAATATCGACTTCCAGCTATGAAGTCAGAGCTCTGGTACATAGTTCAACGGGGCCCTTTATCTGATGACATATTTGCGGAACTCATTAGAAATGAATAGAATGGGGTGGCATGGGATGGCCCAGGATGGCATGGTGCAGGATAGGATGGTATAGGATAGTATAGCATGGCATGGGAGGTAATGATTGGCAGGGGATGCTGCGGGATGGGATGGTATGGCATGAGATGGTATAGCATGGCAGGAGATGGGATGGGGCAGGATGGGATAGCACGAAATGGGATGGCATAGCATGGAATGGTATAGCATGGCATGGGACGGTGCAGGGTGGGATGGCATGGCATGGGATGGTATAGCATGGCATGGGATGGTGCAGGGTGGGATGGCATGGGATGGTATAGCATGGCATGGGACGGTGCAGGGTGGGATGGCATGGGATGGTATAGCATGGCATGGTGCAGGATAGGATGGCATGTGATGGGATGGGATGATATAGCAAAGCATGGGATAGGATGGTGCAGGATGGGATGGCATGACATGGGATGGTATAACATGGCATGGGACAGTACAGGGTGTGATGGCATGGCATGGGATGGTATAGCATGGCATGGTGCAGGATAGGATGGCATGTAATGAGATGGCACGGAATGGGATGGCATGGGATGGTATAGCATGGCATGGGATAGGATGGTGCAGGATGGGATGGCATGTGAAAGTATAGCATGGCATGGGATGGTATAGCATGGCATGTAATGGTGCAGGGTGGGATGGCATGGCATAGGTCGGTATAGCATGGCATAGCATGGTGCAGAATAGGATGGCATGTGATGGGATGGCACAGAATGGGATGGTATAGCATGGCATGGGACAGGATGGTGCAGGATGATATGGCATGGTATAGGTTGGTATTGCATGAGAAGGTATAGCATGGCATGGGATGGTGTAGGATGGTACGGTATGGAATGGGATGCCCCCCCCCCCCTCCAATGTGGGGTACCAATGCATGTTTATGTGTATAGGTGTAGATCCAGCCTCTGAGCACCTACCTCTGTACAGATGTGATTTGGGGGATTGATGAGCCCCTTTGTCTGCAGGTAAATCTGGAAGGAGAGAGAGGAGATGTAACAGTGCCGGGGTGACCAGCCTTCTGCAGCCGCCTCCTGGGGATACGGACACCTCCTGGCTCAGGTAAGTTGGATGTATAATGGGTGCCTATGTATACCTCGGGGACCCAGACATAGTGGTTGGAGTATAATACACGGGCAGTGAGGACACAGAAGAGTGTGGCTCCACCATCATTTATGATTTCGGATGGAGTGGTTTAGACCCTCGGTGAGGATTTTTGTTTGTAGTCTGGTAATCTGTTGGAGAGATTTCTCTCCCTCCACTTCCTGTCCAGGTGACACCCAATATGTCAAGGTGTAAAAGGGTGTCACCAGGATAGGAAGTAAGAGAAATCTTCCCAGCGGGGTCAAGACCAGAATTAAAACCTCAAATTCCCAATTAGAGCTGATTAGGAGGAGGATGGGAGCGGTAATGTCGTATTTCAGTTCACGGAAAAACAGAAAATCTCTTTAAGGGGCCAATTTGGAGTATTGGGGAACATTCCGCTGCCTGGATTCATCCACATCTTCCACACAGCTGACATAATGCAACAATCCTTAAAGCTGAACTCCGGGTCTAAAAAAAAATAACATTGTGTGTCTTCTTCTAGAGTCTCGGTGAGCTTTGTGCATTTCTTCCAGATCTGTCTACAGACTTCCTATAATAAACACCGCTCACTGCTGCCTTCTCTCCTTCTGTATGGGGAATTGGTCTGGTCTCCGCCCAACTCCTGTAGTGGGTGGAGCCTGTCCGGCCCCTCCTACAGCTCTGCTCTCTCTCTCCTTGCACAGACTGACTGGTCTTGTCTCCGCCCCCTCCTGTAGTTTTCTGTAGTGGGTGGGGCCTGACGGCCCCTCCCACAGCTCTGCACTGTCTTGTCTCCGCCCCCTCCTGTTGTTTTCTGTAGTGGGTGGGGCCTGACAGGCCCCTCCCACAGCTCTGCTCTCTCTCCTTGCGCAGACTGACTGGTCTTGTCTCCGCCCCCTCCTGTAGTTTTCTGTAGTGGGTGGGGCCTGAACGGCCCCTCCCACAGCTCTGCTCTCTCTCTCTTTGCGCAGAGTGACTGTCTTGTCTCCGCCCCTCCTGTAGTTTTCTGTAGTGGGTGGGGCCTGCTGGGCTCCTCCCACAGCTCTGCTCTCTCTCCTTGCACAGACTGAGTGGTCTTGTCTCCGCCCCCCCTCCTGTAGTTTTCTGTAGTGGGTGGGGCCTGATGGGCCCCTCCCACAGCTTTGTTCTCTCTCTCCTTGCACAGACCGACTGGTCTTGTCTCCGCCCCTCCTGTAATTTTTGTATAGTGGGTGGGGCCTGACCTGCCACTTCCACAACTCTACACTGTCTCGTCTCCGCCCCACAGACTGACTGGTCTTGTCTCCGCCCCTCTTGTAGTTTTCTGTAGTAGGTGGGGCCCGATGGGCCCCTCCCACAGCTCTGCTCTCTCTCCTTGTGCAGAGTGACTGTCTTGTCTCGGCCCCCTCCTGTAGTTTTCTGTAGTGGGTGGGGCCTGATGGGCCCCTCCCACAGCTCTGTTCTCTCTCTCCTTGCACAGACCGACTGGTCTTGTCTCCGCCCCTCCTGTAATTTTTGTATAGTGGGTGGGGCCTGACCGGCCACTCCTACAACTCTACACTTTCTTGTCTCCATCCCACAGACTGACTGGTCTTGTCTCCGCCCCTCCTGTAGTTTTCTGTAGTGGGTGGAGCCAGTTGGGCCCCTCCCACAGCTCTGCTCTCAGCACAGGCTATGTACAGCACACTGATGAGGTCCCTGTTCATTTCACATGGTAATATCTGGGTTTGCAAAGACACAAACTGCATTGATATCTTTTGCGGCTAATGAGGAATATATTTAAATTTCGTTTTTTGTGCCCGGAGTTCGGCTTTAATGGAGGTGCAGTAAATGTGTGGCGGGTGTGTAGTACGATGTCCTCCAGTGTATTTCCAGCAGGAAGATATTCACTTGGAAATCACCGGATTTAGTTGATGAATGAAAACTGGTGAATCCCACCTGATGGTAGAGTTTTGGCAGATAATCGGCCAATGTCACCATTTGCCCCCTTTATGAGTGGCCCCCCTCGGAGAAGTGGAGGGGATTGTACTGGTTCCTGTGGTGTGAGCCCGCTGTGCCCGCTCTCTATGCCAGTCAGGGCTGAAACGTCTCTTTGTTTGTTCAGTTTAAGGAATTTTCAGTCCTTGCCCTTCAATTGTTCCTGGGCTACCCCCCCCCCGACGAGGCTCATGGCGGCCCCCGGAGGCTCAAATGGCTTATTTTACCCTTTCAGGAGCAAATCGGTGGAGGGTGGGCAGCCTGGCAGACCACCCAGCGAGGAGGCCAGACTATCACCCAGCCAGGAGAGGCCAGAGGACGCCGATTCACAGAGGAGGCAATCGTACTGCGAGAGGAGACAGTCCCGCTTCCTGCTCACCTGTAAGTCCCTATTGTTATTCCCAGACCCCCCTTCAAGGGATTGTCCACCTCCGGCTACCAGCTATGTGCTGGAAGAGATATGTCCATTATTCATCACTTATACAAAAAGATGAGAATGTCTACTGTACAAATATATTGACTAATACATATTATTAAAAAAAAAGACAGGAGTGAGCAATTTCCATGCAGTTGTGCGTTTATATTGCATGCAGTAATTCTTATCTTTTCATATCATTTTTAATCCACTTTGCTCTCTGCATAGACATCTGTTGTAATGAGCTCAGTCCAGGGCGGTAGATCTGCAAACCTCTGCTGGAGGATAGAAAGACGTGTCTGAAAAGCAGGATAAGAATACTTTATTCCCATCACCCCCCCAATAATCCTTCTATTCCCAGCCATCCTGTACCAGGAATACAGCGACGTGGCCATAAACCGCGAGCTTCAGCGACAGAAGCGGGAAGATACGACAGGGGAGGAGGACGACGTTTCGTCGAGTCCGAAGAGCAACCTGTCCCCCAGCAGCTCGTTCCGCTCCCAGCGCTCATCCCGGGGCTCCACCTTCTCCCTGTGGCAGGATATCCCAGACGTCCGAGGGAGCGGTGTCCTGAATACGCTCACAATCCAGGAGAGGAAGCTGCAAGAGGTGCGTGTCAATGCTGTGAATCTATCAAATCAATACTGTACATCTATTGTATCAATAAGGAACATCTATCGTATCAATATTGTACATATGGCATCAATATCCTAAATATACAATATCAATACTGTACATCTATTGTATCAATAAGGAACATCTATCGTATCAATATTGTACATATGGCATCAATATCCTAAATATACAATATCAATACTGTACATCTATTGTATCAATAATGGACATCTATTGTATTACTACCATACATATAGCTTATCAATATCCTAAATCTATCATATCAATACTGTACATCTATTGTATCAATAAGGAACATCTATTGTATCAATACTGTACATATAACATCAATATCCTAAATATACAATATCAATACTGTACATCTATTGTATCAATAAGGAACATCTATTGTATCAATACTGTACATATAACATCAATATCCTAAATATACAATATCAATACTGTACATCTATTGTATCAATAAGGAACATCTTTTGTATTAATACCATACATATAGCTTATCAATATCCTAAATTTATCATATCAATACTGTACATCTATTCTATCAATACTATACATATAGCTCATCAATATCCTAAATCTATCATATCAATAATTAACATTTATCATATTAATATTATAAATATATATAAATATCGTATCAATACTGCAACTATAGCTTATCAATTCCGTAAATCTATTGTGTTGATAAGGAACATCTATCATATCAATATCGTACATATACCTTATCAATACTGTACATCTATTGTATCAATTATGAACATCTATAGTATCAATATCATATCAATATCATACAGCTATCTTATCAATACTGAACATCTATCATATCAATATCGTACATCTATCATATCAATACCATACAGCTATCTTATCAATACCGTCCATCTATACTATCAATCCAAACACCCGTCTTATCAATATGTACATATATTTTATCAATAATGAACATCTAATGTATCAATATTGTACTTTCAGTATATCAGTCTTATACTTCTATCATATTGATGCCCTTCATTTATTGTATTAATATCATACAAATACCGTCCATCTATATTATCAATATATATATTGTCAGTTTTATTGATCTGTAAATCCATACATTACATACAATTATTTGCTCAGCTGATAATGGTGACCTCATCAGATATATTGCAGGAAGTTGATGACATCATCTCAGCCTTGGCAAAGTCACTGGGGGGAGGAGAGACTGAGGAAATGCCTTCTCCTGCCTGCAACAGACTGATGGGGGGGTGGGGGTGGGGGGTTGTAATGTGTATATTGATCTCTGAGCTCCGCCCTCTTCCCCGCAGGCCAAGTTTGAGTTGGTGACGTCGGAGGCGTCGTATGTGAACAGCCTCTCCATCGTGGTCGATCATTTCCTCAACTCCCCCGAAATCAACGATTGTCTGGGGGCTCAGGAGAGACAATGGCTCTTCTCCAAACTACCCGAAGTAAAGGAGATAAGTGAGAGGTACGGAATACCATCCCCTGCTGTATGAAATACCATCCCCCACCGTACAGTATACTATCCCATGGCTCCCCACTGTCTCCGATTTCGAGGGACTGTCCCTCATACACTACAAAGTCCCTCTGTCCCTGGCCCCGCCCCTTTGGATTCAGTTCTTTTAAGAGGCTCGGCATCACACGTGGGCGTTACCTATGTACATACAGCCTTGCCTAGGACCACCCCCTCCTCCAGACTGACACCCACCTATCAAGGCAGTTTTATATATTTGCATAACTCCTCCCACTGCTTGCATCAGGACAGAAGGCTGTATAGAGGAGTACTGAGGTCGGGGGCTGGGATGTTCTCAGGGAGTTATGTACAGCCCCTCCCTGCTGGCCCCTCCCACCAGCCACGATCTGCCTGCATTGCATAGAGAGGCACAGAGACCCGGTGATGTCAGCGGGTTTAAAATAAGAATGTAATGAAAATGGAAAGATTTTATATAATAATTTAATTATGATGTTGGGGGAGGGGAGGGGCAGGGAAAGTGAAATATAAGCAGATTAAACTCCTTTTCACCCGGTGACAACTCAGAGGGGATTTCCTCTCACTTGCTGTTGTGTCTCCGGGACAGGAAGTGAGGGGAGATCTCCCCAATACTTCCATACTGTGTCCAAATCTACAAATGTTTCAGTTTTGGAATCACTGGAATTCCCGATCAGCAAACATTTCTCCAGAGTCAGGAAAATCCTCCATAAAAAATCTTGTGTGTCGGAGAGCGAGCCGCGCATTCTCTGGGTGCGGCGACTGGCAAACATGAGACATCTGGAGGGAAGATGTGCGAGGGGGGGAGGGGATCACTGACACACGCGTGTGAACATTGGTTGTATCTTCAATGTAACAGAGTCTCTCTTCTAATACCGTCCTGGGGGGGTGACATGTTTCAGTTCTGGGGGAGGGGGGTCATATAAAGCTGTCCATGTGACATGTTTCAGTTCTGGGGGGGGGGGGGTCATATAAAGCTGTCCATGTGACATGTTTCAGTTCTGGGGGGGGGGGGTCATATAAAGCTGTCCATGTGACATGTTTCAGTTCTGGGGGGGGGAGGGG
>NC_133333.1:3949602-3990813 GCF_042186555.1 Aquarana catesbeiana | reverse complement strand
CGCACACTGCGACAGACATTCCGCCATACACCGCACACCGCGACAGACATTCCGCCATACACCGCACACCGCGACAGACATTCCGCCATACGCCGCACACCGCGACAGACATTCCGCCATACACCGCACACCGCGACAGACATTCCGCCATACGCCGCACACCGCGTCAGACATTCCGCCATACACCGCACACCGCGACAGACATTCCGCCATACACCGCACACCGCGACAGACATTCCGCCATACGCCGCACACCGCAACAGACATTCCGCCATACACCGCACACTGCGACAGACATTCCGCCATACACCGCACACCGCGACAGACATTCCGCCATACACCGCACACCGCGACAGACATTCCGCCATACGCCGCACACCGCGACAGACATTCCGCCATACGCCGCACACCGCGTCAGACATTCCGCCATACACCGCACACCGCGACAGACATTCCGCCATACACCGCACACCGCGACAGACATTCCGCCATACGCTGCACACCGCGACAGACATTCCGCCATACACCGCTCACCGCGACAGACATTCCGCCATACGCTGCACACCGCGACAGACATTCTGCCATACACCGCACACCGCGACAGACATTCCGCCATACACCGCACACCGCGACAGACATTCCGCCATACACCGCACACCGCGACAGACATTCCGCCATATGCCGCACACCACGACAGACATTCCGCCATACACCGCACAACGCGACAGACATTCCGCCATACGCTGCACACCGCGACAGACATTCCGCCATACGCTGCACACCGCGACAGACATTCCGCCATACGCCGCACACCGCGACAGACATTCCGCCATACGCCGCACACCGCGACAGACATTCCGCCATACGCTGCACACCGCGACAGACATTCCGCCATACGCCGCACACTGCGACAGACATTCCGCCATACGCCGCACACCGCGACAGACATTCCGCCATACGCCGCACACCGCGACAGACATTCCGCCATACGCCGCACACTGCGACACACATTCCATCATACACCGCGACAGACATTCCGCCATACGCCGCACACTGCGACAGACATTCCGCCATACGCCGCGACAGACATTCCGCCATACGCCACGTCAGACATTCCGCCATACGCCGCACACCGCGACAGACATTCCGCCATACGCCGCACACTGCGACAGACATTCCATCATACGCCGCACACCGCGACAGACATTCCATCATACGCCGCACACCGCGACACACATTCCATCATACACCGTGACAGACATTCCGCCATACACCGCACACCGCGACACACATTCCATCATACACCGCGACAGACATTCCGCCATACGCCGCACACTGCGACAAACATTCCATCATACGCCGCACACGGCGACAGACATTCCGCCATACACCGCACACCGCGACACACATTCCATCATACACCGCGACAGACATTCCGCCATACGCCGCGACAGACATTCCGCCATACGCCGCACACCGCGACAGACATTCCGCCATACGCCGCACACCGCGACACAAATTCCATCATACACCGCGACAGACATTCCGCCATACGCCGCGACAGACATTCCGCCATACGCCGCACACCGCGACAGACATTCCGCCATACGCCGCACACTGCGACAGACATTCTGCCATACGCCGCACACTGCGACAGACATTCCGCCATACGCCGCACACCGCGACAGACATTCTGCCATACACCGCTCACGGCGACATACATTCCGCCATACACCGCACACTGCGAAAGACATTCCGCCATACGCCGCACACTGCGACATTCTGCCATACGCCGCACACTGCGAAAGACATTCCGCCATACGCCGCACACTGCGAAAGACATTCCGCCATACGCCGCACACTGCGACAGACATTCCGCCATACACCGCACACTGCGACAGACATTCCATCATACACCGTGACAGACATTCCGCCATACGCCGCACACTGCGACAGACATTCCGCCATACACTGCACACTGCGACAGACATTCCGCCATAAGCCGCACACTGTGACAGACATTCCGCCATAAGCCGCACACTGCGACAGACATTCCGCCATACAACGCACACTGCGAAAGACATTCCGCCATACGCCGCACACTGCGACAGACATTCCGCCATAAGCCGCACACTGCGACAGACATTCCGCCATAAGCCGCACACTGCGACAGACATTCCGCCATAAGCCGCACACTGCGACAGACATTCCGCCATAAGCCGCACACTGCGACAGACATTCCGCCATACAACGCACACTGCGAAAGACATTCCGCCATACAACGCACACTGCGACAGACATTCTGCCATACGCCGCACACTGCGAAAGACATTCCGCCATACACCGCACACTGCGACAGACATTCCGCCATAAGCCGCACACTGCGAAAGACATTCCGCCATACACCGCACACTGCGACAGACATTCCGCCATAAGCCGCACACTGCGACAGACATTCCGCCATAAGCCGCACACCGCGACAGACATTCTGCCATACGCCGCACACTGCGACAGACATTCCGCCATACGCCGCACACTGCGAAAGACATTCTGCCATACGCCGCACACTGCGACAGACATTCCGCCATACGCCGCACACTGCGACAGACATTCTGCCATACGCCGCACACTGCGACAGACATTCCGCCATACGCCGCACACTGCGACAGACATTCCGCCATACGCCGCACACTGCGACAGACATTCTGCCATACGCCGCACACTGCGACAGACATTCCGCCATACGCCGCACACTGCGACAGACATTCCGCCATACACCGCACACTGCGAAAGACATTCTGCCATACACCGCACACTGCGACAGATGTGGTGCTTGTCTCATCTTTTGTGCGTTTTGGTGCAAACGTGTTCATTACAGTCAGGGACAACGCATGGAAGACGCACTTAAACACAATCTTCAATTTAATTGGTGCATTTTTCAAATCACATGTCCACAAGTGACTACAGGAAAAGAAATCGCACATATAATGCATCTCGTGTTTGTTACATTTTAGTGCAATACATTTTTTTTTTAAATGCGTTTTCTATCGCCATGGTGCGATCGGATCCTTCGCGTTGTCGGAAGGTGGAGACTTTGGAGTGAAATGTTCCCAAACTGTAGGATACGGAGGGAAGGGGATGTTGGGGGTCAGTCAATATTTGCGCAGGTTGGGGGAGGGGGGGCTCCTGTAACGCACACCGGGAAGATTTCATTGGATATTGATACGCGGAGATTGCAGGATGAGAATACAGTGACAGGTCCTCTTTAGAACAAAGCCTGGCTCTATACAATGGAGGAAGGAAGAGGGGATGAGCTGTGTACTCTGCACAAAACACTTTGAACTGCCCTGCTATGAATAGTGTGCGGGGGAGGGGAGGAAGGTGTGAACACTGTGGGGGGGGGGACTCTCACCTTCCTATATAGACTCTCCATATGTAAAACAGACTGAATATCATTATATATCAATCCCACCATCACCAGATTACCGCCACCATCAACACATCGATCGGAATTCATAGAGGGAGAGATTGTACGTTGTTCTTATCATATTAAAACAAAGTAACTCCCTACAAGGAACACAAAAGGAAATGAGAAGATGAATATATTTATATTAAACAGGAAATGTGAAGGTAAAATCCCCGCATTGGAAATATCCAGCCGGCCGCTGCGGTTGAGGTTCAGGTTTAGACCTTTGGTTTTTTTTGGGAACATGCGCAAAAAAAAAGAAAAAAAATCGCACACAATTCCAACACGCACAGAAACGCGCTGCACTTTAGAAGATGAGCCGCGTTGCCATTCATTGATATTGGCATCTCCAGGCATTTGCTAAAGTGCACATAGAAGTCACTGATCATACGTGGAAATGTACACATGCTACGGACAGATGCATACGTGTTTAGCCCCCCCCCCGGTAGAAAGCCAAAATAGATTTCTATTGGCTAACACAAAAAACTGTTCGAAATAAAAAAATTACAAAAATACGCAAAGGTGTGACCCGAGTCTAAAGAAGGACTTATCGCTCCTCTCTAAAGTGCAGTGCAGTATGACTCCTACCTCTAAAGGTGGTGTCACTGTGTGTGTGCATAACATTGTAACGTGTTCGTGTGCATCGGACACGCATGACGTACATGTGTTTTAGGGGTGCTCACAATGGAATCCTGCTGCTTATCAGCACTTACATGTGAAGACACGTGTGCAGTGTTGTGGTGCATTAGGGAAGAAAAAGGGTCAGGTATGTTTATTTGCTGCATGGACGTTTATTGAGGACTTCAGTCCCATACCCTCCAACTAGATTCCATCCAAACCCCATCCCCTCCAACCAGATCCCATCCGAACCCCATCCCCTCCAACCAGATCCCATCCAAACCCCATCCCCTCCAACCAGATCCCATCCGAACCCCATCCCCTCCAACCAGATCCCATCCAAACCCCATCCCCTCCAACCAGATCCCATCCGAACCCCATCCCCTCCAACCAGATCCCATCCGAATCCTATCCCCTCCAACCCCATCCCTTCCAACCAGATCCTGTCCAAACCCCATTCCCTCCAAACAGATTCTATCTGAACCCCATCCCCTCCAACCAGATCCCATCCAAACCCCTTCCCCTCCAAACAGATCCCATCCGAACCCTATCCCCTCCAACCCCATCCCTTCCAACCAGATCCTGTCCGAACCCCATCCCCTCCAACCCCATCCCTTCCAACCAGATCCTGTCCGAACCCCATCCCCTCCAACCAGATCCCATCCGAACCCTATCCCCTCCAACCCCATCCCTTCCAACCAGATCCTGTCCGAACCCCATCCCCTCCAACCCCATCCCTTCCAACCAGATCCTGTCCGAACCCCATCCCCTCCAACCCCATCCCTTCCAACCAGATCCTGTCCGAACCCCATCCCCTCCAACCAGATCCCATCCGAACCTTATCCCCTCCAACCCCATCCCTTCCAACCAGATCCTGTCCGAACCCCATTCCCTCCAACCAGATTGTATCCGAACCCCATCCCCTCCAACCCCTTATCTCCAACCGGATCCCATTCAAATCCCATCCCCTCCAACCCCATCCCTTCCAACCAGATCCTGTCCAAACCCCATTCCCTCCAAACAGATTCTATCTGAACCCCATCCCCTCCAACCAGATCCCATCCAAACCCCTTCCCCTCCAAACAGATCCCATCCGAACCCTATCCCCTCCAACCCCATCCCTTCCAACCAGATCCTGTCCGAACCCCATCCCCTCCAACCCCATCCCTTCCAACCAGATCCTGTCCGAACCCCATCCCCTCCAACCAGATCCCATCCGAACCCTATCCCCTCCAACCCCATCCCTTCCAACCAGATCCTGTCCGAACCCCATCCCCTCCAACCCCATCCCTTCCAACCAGATCCTGTCCGAACCCCATCCCCTCCAACCAGATCCCATCCGAACCTTATCCCCTCCAACCCCATCCCTTCCAACCAGATCCTGTCCGAACCCCATTCCCTCCAACCAGATTGTATCCGAACCCCATCCCCTCCAACCCCATATCTCCAACCGGATCCCATTCGAATCCCATCCCCTCCAACCCCATTCCCTCCAACCTCATCCCCTCCAACTCCATCCCCTCCAACCCCATCCCTTCCAGCCAAATCCAATCTGAACCCCATCCCCTCCAACCAGATCCCATCCAAACCCCATCCCCTCCAACCCCATCCCCTCCAACCCCATCCCTTCCAATCAGATCCCATCCGAACCCCATTCCCTCCAACCAGATTCTATCTGAACCCCATCCCCTCCAACCACATATCTCCAACTGGATCCCATTCAAATCTCATCCCCTCCAACCCCATACCCTCCAACCGGATCCCATCCAAACCCCATCCCCTCCAACCCCATACCCTCCAACCGGATCCCATCCAAACCCCATCCCCTCCAACCCCATATCCTCCAACCAGATCCCATCTGAACCCCATACCTTCCAACCCCATCCCCTCCAACCAGATCCCATCTGAACCAAATACCATTCCAGCCAGATCCCATCCCCTCCAACCAGATTCCAGCTGAACCCCATCCCCTCCAATCCCATATCTCCAACCGGATCCCATTCTAATCCCATCCCCTCCAACCCCATCCCCTCCAACCGGATCTCATCCAAACCCCATCCCCTCCAACCTCATCTCTTCCAACCCCATTTCCTCCAACCAGATCCCATCCAAACCCCATCCCCTCCAACCCCATCCCCTCCGACCCCATCCCCTCCAAATGGATCCTCTCAAACCCCATCACCTTCAACCCCATACCCTTCAACCAGATCCCTTTAAACCCCATCCCCTCCAGCCAGATCCCATCCGAGCCACATCCCCTCCAACACCATACTCTCCAACCAGATCCCATCCAAACCCCATCCCCTCCAACCCCCTACCCTTCAACCGGATCCCATCCAACCTTCATACCCTCCGACCTCATCCCCTCCAACCCGATACCCTCCAACTCCATACCTCCAACCCCATCCCCATCCCCTCTAACTGGATGCTCTCCAACCCCATCCTCTCAAATACATCCTCTCTAACACAATCCCCTCCAACTGGATCCCCTCCAACTCTGTCCTCTCTAACCACATCCCCTCCAACCTCATTCTCTGCAACCCTATCCCCTCCAAACCAATCCTCTTTAACCCAATCCCCACCAACTGGTGCCCCTCCAAACCAATCCTCTCCGACCAGATCCTCTTCAACCAGATCCTCTCTAACCCTACCCTCTCTAATTCCATCCCCCCAACCTCATACCCTCCAACCGGATCCCATCCAATTTCATTCTCTCCAACCCCATCCCCTCCAACTTCATCCTCCCCATCCTCTCTAACCTCATACCTTCTAACCTCATACCCTCCTACCTCACCCCCTCCATCTCCATCCTCTCTAACCCCATCTCCTCCAACCTGATCCCCTCCAACTTTATCTCCTCCATCCCCATCCTCTAAAAACTCACCCCCTTCAATCTGATCTCATTCAATCTCATCCCATCTAACCCCATCTTCTCATTAGCAATCATGACAAATGGCCAATTGGAGGGGGAATCAGTTTACATTGTCACGATAAATCAGTTCCGGGGTTAATGTAATAATAACAAGGACTCACCCCTCCACCCAGAGACTGTAAATCCCATCATTCCAGGAGCTGGAGGAGATTTTCCGCTCTGTGGACACAGATGGGAACCAAACATTTGGGGAGAGTTTGGGGGGGGGGGGCAGGCAGCTGTATCTAATTCGGACATGTGTGATTGGGGGACGGGAAGGGGTTCTGGACTTCACAGTTTTCCTTCTGTTACCTCATGTTCATTTCAAGTTCATTTCTATTAATTGAAAAAAATAAATAAATAAATAAATATATATATATATATATATATATATATATATATATATATATATATATATATATATATAGTATGGAATAAAAAGAAGAGCTGCCTGTGTCCCACTGGGGAGAATTCCCTTGACTTCCTGTCCTGGAGACCCCGCAGGAAGTAAGAGGAAATCTCTCTTAGGGGGCCCATTCACACTCTTTTAGTGTGTTACTTGCATTGGCCATGTTACAGTGCTGTTCATTTTGGCAATGCAACCCCATTGTGCGTGTTACAGCACCCCACAACGCATACAGTAAAGCGCTGCTGTGTGTTTTGGAGCTCTGTGCTGCTGAAATGATCTCTGTCCATTTCTTGGACATTTTGCTGCATTGCCAGTCCTTTGACCTGAACAGGCCGACTTAACACAACTCACGTTAACACGTGAAAAAACACGCATTGACGCACGCGCATTAACACGATGCCCCGGGCCACCGAGGCGCTAAAACTCTGACAGGTGTCACCAGAACTGGTGTCCCCAATGGATGATTGCTCTCATCTCCTGTTCTGGTGACAACTGTAACACTTTGGATTTCAAGTCACTGACTAGTGGTCAACAGACAGGTGGAGATGTGAATCTCCCCAGCGGGGGGGGGGCTCAGACAGCAATAATACCCAGACAGGGGGGGTTGAATCCTTCCCCCACTCCACCCAAAACTGAAAACACTTTGGCTAGGTTCACACATGTCCAATGCCAATTTCTACCTTCGTTTTCACTGCGAAATGGTTCAGCTGCGAGTTAGATGCGGTTCAGATGCGAAGCTGGTGGCCACCGATGTCCTTAACATTAGCTGGTTGCTAAGGAGCCGGCCGGGAAGCCACTCTTTGCATCCCTAACAACGGATGACTCATCAGCTGTCAGCGGGGTTCCTCACTGACAGCTGAATATAAAAAAAAAAAAACATTACCTGCAATAAAAAATTGTGAAAAAAAAACAGCGTGGGCTCCCTATAAAAATGCCGGACTGGTTTCAAAACGCATCCAAATCGCATGTACGGGAACGGAGCCTTTGGAGTTTCTATTGTCCGATAAGAGATGGCAGACAGATGGAATAGATACAATGTAGCGGAATCTATGTTTCCATGGAGATAACGATATCTATTGCGGCACCCCTTCACAGTATCCAGTTTGGTTGGAATATAATGAAAGGGGAAATAATATCAAATATATAGAGATTGGGTTTCCTGATTCTTTATTGGAGGATGGAGCGGAGAGCTGGAACATAGAGAGCCCATAGGAGGGCAATACTCGGGGGGGTGGGGGGGGGTGGTCGCAGGTCTGTGGGGGGTCACAGTCCTAGGAGGGCTCTTCTAGAATCCACAAATAGATACTTTGTAGCGGCAGGTGCGACCTTGGCCCGGATCTCCGCCGTTCCCACACTCCACTTTCACTTCTGAGGGAACATTTCATACAGGAGAGTCATGACATTCCGGCACACCTCCACCTCCACCGCCGCCGCCATGTAGGAAATGCCACAGATAAAGATGGTAACCACAAAACAGGCCCAAACAGCCGGCCACAGTCACCGTGGAGACCGGCGCAGGGCTGACTCAGAGCCGCCGAGCAGGATGGGGACTCATTGCACAGGGCGGACTTCTCAATGGAGTTATCTATTAAACCAAATAATGACTACAGGGCCAAAACTATGTGTGATGGGGCCCTACATCCGGATCGTAAAGGGGCCCCCCCCGCCTTCCTTATCTCCAACTCAAAGGCAGCACCTTTAGTGATACAGAATCCTGATCTAATAGCAATCATGTCTGATTAGATCGGATGTCTGAGCTATATAGACATTCATTTCATCCAAATGTATGCGTCAAGTGATGTTCCTGGTGGGCCCCATAGTCAGACATTGGTGGGCTCCATAGTCAGACATTGGTGGGCTCCATAGTCAGACATCAGTAAGCTCCATAGCCAGACCTTTGTGGGTCCATATGTGGTGGGCTCCTTAGCCAGACATTGGTGGGCCTTATATCCACACGTCAGTGGGATCCATAGCCAGACACTGCTGGGTCCCATAGGCAGACATCCGTGAATTTCATAGCCAGACATTGTGGGCCCCATTTTGTTTGGGCTCCTTTGCCAGACATTGGTGGGCTCCATAGCCAGACATTTGTGTGTCCCATATTTGGAGGGCTCCTTTGCCAGACATTGATGGGATCCATAGCTTGATATTAGTGGGCCCATAGCTACATATTGGTGAGCCCCATAGCCAGACATTCCTGGACCCCATATTTGGCTCCATATATGGTGGACTCCTTAGCCAGACATTGGTGGGCCATATATCCACACGTCAGTGGGATCCATAGCCAGACATTTGTGGGCCCCATCTTTGGTGGGCTCCTTTGCCAGACATTGATGGGCCCTATAGCCAGATATCAATGGGCCCTGTAGCCAGACATTGGTGGGTCCATAGACAGAAATTGGTGAGCCCCATAGCCAGACATTTCTGGACCCCATAATTGGTGGGGTCCATAGCCAGACTTTTGTGGTCCCCATATATGGTAGACTCCTTAGCCAAACATTGGTGGGCCTCATATCCACATGTCAGTGGGATCCATAGCCAGAAATCTGTGGGTCCCATCTTTGGTGGGCTCCTTTGCCAGACATTGATAGGCCCTATAGCCAGATATCAATGGGCCCTGTAGCCAGACATTGGTGGGCCCATAGCCAAATATTGGTGAGCCCCATAGCCAGACATTTCTGGACCCCATATTTGGTGGGCTTCATAGCCAGACCTTTGTGGGCCCCATATATGGTGGACTCCTTAGCCAGACATTGGTGGGCCTCATATCCACACGTCAGTGGGATCCATAGCCAGACATTTGTGGGCCCCATCTTTGGTGGGCTCCTTTGCCAGTCATTGATGGGCCCTATAGCCAGATATTGATGGGCCCTGTAGCCAGACATTGGTGGGTCCATAGACAGAAATTGGTGAGCCCCAAAGCCAGACATTGGTGCGCTCCAAAGCTGGATATTTGTGGGCCCCATCTTTGGTGGGCTTCTTTGCCAGACATTGGAGGGGCCCTATAGCCAGATATCAATGGGCCCTGTAGCCAGACATTGGTGGGCCCATAGCCAAATATTGGTGAGCCCCATAGCCAGACATTTCTGGACCCCATATTTAGTGGGCTCCATAGCCAGACCTTTGTGGGCCCCATATATGGTGGACTCCTTAGCCAGACATTGGTGGGCCTCATATCCACACATCAGTGGGATCCATAGCCAGACATATGTGGGTCCCTTCCTTAGTGGGCTCCTTTGCCGGACATTGATGGGCCCTATATCCAGATATCAGTGGGCCCTGTAGTCAGACATTGATGGGTCCATAGACAGACATTTGTGGGCCCCATCTTTGGTGGGCTCCTTTGCCAGACATTGATGGGCCCTATAGCCAGATATCAATGGGCCCTGTAGCCAGACATTGGTGGCTCCATAGACAGAAATTGATGAGCCCCATAGTCAGACATTTCTGGACCCCATATTTGGTGGGCTTCATAGCCACACGTCAGTGGGATCCATAGCCAGACATTTGTGGGCCCCATCTTTGGTGGGCTCCTTTGCCAGACATTGATGGGCCCTATAGCCAGATATCAATGGGCCCTGTAGCCAGACATTGGTGGGTCCATAGACAGAAATTGGTGAGCCCCATAGCCAGACATTTCTGGACCCCATATTTGGTGGGGTCCATAGCCAGACTTTTGTGGGCCCCATATATGGTAGACTCCTTAGCCAAACATTGGTGGGCCTCATATCCACATGTCAGTGGGATCCATAGCCAGACATCTGTGGGCCCCATCTTTGGTGGGCTCCTTTGCCAGACATTGATAGGCCCTATAGCCAGATATCAATGGGCCCTGTAGCCAGACATTGGTGGGCCCATAGCCAAATATTGGTGAGCCCCATAGCCAGACATTTCTGGACCCCATATTTGGTGGGCTTCATAGCCAGAGCTTTGTGGGCCCCATATATGGTGGACTCCTTAGCCAGACATTGGTGGGCCTCATATCCACACGTCAGTGGGATCCATAGCCAGACATTTGTGGGCCCCATCTTTGGTGGGCTCCTTTGCCAGACATTGATGGGCCCTGTAGCCAGACATTTTTGGGTCTATAGACAGGCATTGGTGTGCTCCATAGATGTATATTTGTGGGTCCCCATATTTAGTGGGCTTCTTTGCCTGACATTGATAGGCCCTATAGTCAGATATCACTGGGCCCATAGGCAGACACTGGTGGGCCCCATGGTCACAACTTGGTGGACCCACAGCCAGACATTGGTGAGACCTATAGCCAGATATTAGGGGGGGAATGGATTGAGAGGATCACCATGATGGGGGTCCAACAAAAGACCTGCCGCGGGGGGGGGGGGGGGGGTGGATAGTGAGAATGTGATGGAGCTCACATGTCCATTCTTGGGATCTAAGCTGGGGATCACCCTATTGGGAATAAGGAGGACCACTGCCTACTACTGGCTGATTTATTACCCACTTATTGGTATGAGATGTGTAACTGACCAATCAGAATCTGCCTGTGTATGGCCAGTTATAGAATTCTCAGATTTTTCCGGCTATTAGCCGGGGGGTCGGTTCAGGGTCATGGCAGGTGACATGACAGACGGGAACATGTCGGATTCCATCAGAAGTTTTCCTGAGAGGTATTACTCCATGGGGCCGGTACACTTCAGTCCTGGGCACCCCATACTCCGGGGGTTGGGGCCCCCCCACATAGTGCGTTGTAGGAAGACGGCGCCCCTTCATTGGCCGTATCCTGGATTTTCTATAATTACAGACAGCGGAGCTCCGCAGACGACAAATTACAGAGCAGCAGCTTCAGCAGCCACATCTGTCGGCCTGTAACCCGAGCGGATGGTGGCAGACATACCGAGCTTGTCCCCGCAGCCCCCCCGGGGGCCCGTCCTCAGTCACCTCCATATTGCTGGGAACCGGAAGACTCTTCATAGTTACAAACCAGAAAATCTAAGAAGAAGAATGAAGATTTCACCAAGCCCAATTATTTTATTTTAACATTAAAAAGTGCCAGCGCTGTCCTGACCTTGTCTGCAGCAAGCTCCCAGTGTTGGGGCACAAGGGGGCTTCTATGTTCACTTTCCCACAGTGATCATCGCTGAGTAAGCAGCAGTGGAAAATCAGCCAAATATAGCAGAAAGCTTTAGGTTCCCTTCACACGTTTTCAGAAAATTATCATATCCATTGCTGTGCGTTACGTTATGTGTCAATGTGCATTGTGTGTGTGCACCCGCCTATTTCCTATGGATCTGGGGTCACATATAGGATCTCAGATCCGGGGTCACATATAGGACCTCAGATCCGGGGTCACATATAGGATCTCAGATCCGGGGTCACATATAGGACCTCAGATCCGGGGTCACATAAAGGATCTCAGATCCGGGGTCACACATAGGACCTCAGATCCGGGGTCACATATAGGACCTCAGATCCGGGGTCACATATAGGACCTCAGATCCGGGGTCACATATAGGACCTCAGATCCGGGGTCACATATAGGACCTCAGATCCGGGGTCACATATAGGACCTCAGATCCGGGGTCACACATAGGACCTCAGATCCGGGGTCACATAAAGGATCTCAGATCCGGGGTCACATAAAGGATCTCAGATCCGGGGTCACATAAAGGATCTCAGATCCGGGGTCACATAAAGGATCTCAGATCCGGGGTCACATATAGGACCTCAGATCCGGGGTCACATGTCCTCAGATCCGGGGTCACATGTCCTCAGATCCGCGGTCACATATAGGACCTCAGATCCGGGGTCACACATAGGACCTCAGATCCGGGGTCACACACACGCCCTCAGATCGGGGGTCACACGTACATCCTCAGACCCGGGGTCACACGTACGCCCTCAGATCCGGGGTCACCCATACGCCCTCAGATCCAGGGTCACATGTACGCCCTCAGATCCGGGGTCACACGTACACCCTCAGATCCGGGGTCACACGTACTCCCTCAGATCCGGGGTTACACGTACACCCTCAGATCCGGAGTCACACACATGCCCTCAGATCCGGGGTCACACACACGCCCTCAGATCCGGGGTCACACGTACGCCCTCAGATCCGGGGTCACACGTACGCCCTCAGATCCGGGGTCACACACACGCCCTCAGATCCAGGGTCACACGTACGCCCTCAGATCCGGAGTCACACGTACACCCTCAGATCCGGGGTCACACGTACGCCCTCAGATCCGGGGTCACACACACGCCCTCAGATCCGGAGTCACACGTACGCCCTCAGATCCGGGGTCACACACACGCCCTCAGATCCGGAGTCACACGTACACCCTCAGATCCGGGGTCACACGTACACCCTCAGATCCGGGGTCACCCATACGCCCTCAGATCCGGGGTCACATGTACGCCCTCAGATCCGGGGTCACACACACGCCCTCAGATCCGGGGTCACACGTACACCCTCAGATCCGGAGTCACACGTACACCCTCAGATCCGGGGTCACATGTACGCCCTCAGATCCGGGGTCACACGTACACCCTCAGATCCGGAGTCACCCATACGCCCTCAGATCCGGGGTCACATGTACGCCCTCAGATCCGGGGTCACACGTACACCCTCAGATCCAGAGTCACACGTACGCCCTCAGATCCGGGGTCACACGTACGCCCTCAGATCCGGGGTCACACACACGCCCTCAGATCCGGGGTCACACGTACACCCTCAGATCCGGAGTCACACGTACGCCCTCAGATCCGGGGTCACACGTACGCCCTCAGATCCGGGGTCACACACACGCCCTCAGATCCGGGGTCACACGTACACCCTCAGATCCGGAGTCACCCATACGCCCTCAGATCCGGGGTCACATGTACGCCCTCAGATCCGGGGTCACACGTACGCCCTCAGATCGGGGTCACACATACACCCTCAGATCGGGGTCACACGTACACCCTCAGATCCGGAGTCACCCATACGCCCTCAGATCCGGGGTCACATGTACGCCCTCAGATCCGGGGTCACACGTACGCCCTCAGATCCGGGGTCACACGTACGCCCTCAGATCGGGGTCACACATACACCCTCAGATCGGGGTCACACGTACACCCTCAGATCCGGGGTCACCCATACACCCTCAGATCCGGGGTCACACACACGCCCTCAGATCCGGGGTCACACGTACACCCTCAGATCCGGAGTCACCCATACGCCCTCAGATCCGGGGTCACATGTACGCCCTCAGATCCGGGGTCACACGTACGCCCTCAGATCGGGGTCACACATACACCCTCAGATCGGGGTCACACGTACACCCTCAGATCCGGAGTCACCCATACGCCCTCAGATCCGGGGTCACATGTACGCCCTCAGATCCGGGGTCACACGTACGCCCTCAGATCGGGGTCACACATACACCCTCAGATCGGGGTCACACGTACACCCTCAGATCCGGGGTCACACATACGCCCTCAGATCCGGAGTCACACGTACACCCTCAGATCCGGAGTCACACGTACACCCTCAGATCCGGAGTCACACGTACACCCTCAGATCCGGGGTCACATGTACACCCTCAGATCCGGAGTCACCCATACGCCCTCAGATCCGGGGTCACATGTACACCCTCAGATCCGGGGTCACACGTACACCCTCAGATCCAGAGTCACACGTACGCCCTCAGATCCGGGGTCACACGTACGCCCTCAGATCCGGGGTCACACACACGCCCTCAGATCCGGGGTCACACGTACACCCTCAGATCCGGAGTCACACGTACGCCCTCAGATCCGGGGTCACACGTACGCCCTCAGATCCGGGGTCACACGTACGCCCTCAGATCCGGGGTCACCCGTACGTCCTCATATCCGGGGTCACACGTACACCCTCAGATCCGGGGTCACACGTACACCCTCAGATCCGGAGTCACCCATACGCCCTCAGATCCGGGGTCACATGTACGCCCTCAGATCCGGGGTCACACGTACGCCCTCAGATCGGGGTCACACATACACCCTCAGATCGGGGTCACACGTACACCCTCAGATCCGGGGTCACACGTACGCCCTCAGATCCGGAGTCACACGTACACCCTCAGATCCGGAGTCACACGTACACCCTCAGATCCGGAGTCACCCATACGCCCTCAGATCCGGGGTCACATGTACACCCTCAGATCCGGGGTCACACGTACACCCTCAGATCCAGAGTCACACGTACGCCCTCAGATCCGGGGTCACACGTACGCCCTCAGATCCGGGGTCACACACACGCCCTCAGATCCGGGGTCACACGTACACCCTCAGATCCGGAGTCACACGTACGCCCTCAGATCCGGGGTCACACGTACGCCCTCAGATCCGGGGTCACACACACGCCCTCAGATCCGGGGTCACACGTACACCCTCAGATCCGGGGTCACACGTACACCCTCAGATCCGGGGTCACCCATACGCCCTCAGATCCGGGGTCACATGTACGCCCTCAGATCCGGGGTCACACGTACGCCCTCAGATCGGGGTCACACATACACCCTCAGATCGGGGTCACACGTACACCCTCAGATCCGGGGTCACCCATACACCCTCAGATCCGGAGTCACCCATACGCCCTCAGATCCGGGGTCACATGTACGCCCTCAGATCCGGGGTCACACGTACGCCCTCAGATCGGGGTCACACATACACCCTCAGATCGGGGTCACACGTACACCCTCAGATCCGGGGTCACACGTACGCCCTCAGATCCGGAGTCACACGTACACCCTCAGATCCGGAGTCACACGTACACCCTCAGATCCGGAGTCACACGTACACCCTTAGATCCGGGGTCACACACACGCCCTCAGATCTAGGGTCACACGTATGCCCTCAGATCCGGAGTCACACGTACACCCTCAGATCCGGGGTCACACGTACGCCCTCAGATCCGGGGTCACCCATACGCCCTCAGATCCGGGGTCACGCGTACGCCCTCAGATCCGGAGTCACACGTACGCCCTCAGATCCGGGGTCACACGTACGCCCTCAGATCCGGGGTCACCCATACGCCCTCAGATCCGGGGTCACGCGTACGCCCTCAGATCCGGTGTCACCCATACGCCCTCAGATCCGGGGTCACACGTACACCCTCAGATCCGGAGTCACACGTACACCCTCAGATCCGGAGTCACACGTACACCCTCAGATCCGGAGTCACACGTACACCCTCAGATCTGGGGTCACACGTACGCCCTCAGATCCGGGGTCACACGTACACCCTCAGATCCAGAGTCACACGTACGCCCTCAGATCCGGGGTCACCCATACACCCTCAGATCCAGAGTCACACGTACACCCTCAGATCCTCTCTTCCTCGGGGTAATCTGCGCCCTCCGGCAGGCTCCGGGGTTCCTCCAGCTGTGGAAGTTTTCCTGGCTCCTGTTTTCATGTTATTTGTCCTGGGAGGTAATCCTGTGGGAATGGCGGTGGGGCGTGGGCGGTAATTACAGCTTGTAACAGACAATAACAGGCAGAGAAGAAAGCTGAGAATTGGATTAGGTGATTATTGGGTAATAGGAAGTGCTAATATTCTCCTAACAAGTGTCCCCTTGTAGATGTGGCTGGAAGCCGTCCGCTGTGACCGCGCCCCGCCCTCTAATCCGCCGGTCCCCCGCAGGGACGCAGCCCCCGGCGCTTTGTGCCACTCGCATTTCATGTCAGACAATTTCACACCAGTTAACCCTCTAATTCCTCATTAACCCCGACACATTTCGCCCTCTGCCCGGCCCCCCCCCCGTCAATGGAACGTCGTACAGGACCGGGCGGGAGGTCTGCATCGCGGCGGGCCGCGGATTTTGCAACATTTACATTTTACATTTGACCCAACGCTGCCATTGGCCGATCCTCCGCTACAGTTCACTTATCTGTATTCATCTTTATAACTGAACTCCGCAATAATCAATCCGTTCGTCTTCCCTGAATCTCGGTGTGCGAACGTTCGCATATAAAGCACCAAATATTGTCATTTACCAATCAGAACAACACAGAACAATGACTTCTCTATAACAGTGATCGTTCCTCCAGATCTGTGCAGGAATCCCGTGTGAGACTTCCTGTAATAAAGACCGCCCACCGCTGCTCTCTCTCCTTCTGCAGGGGGACTGGTCTTGTCTCCGCCCCCCTCCTGTAGTTTTCTGTAGTGGGTGGAGCCTGCCGGGCCCCTCCCACAGCTCTGCTCTCTCTCCTTCTGCAGGGTGACTGGTCTTGTCCCCGCCCCCTCCTGTAGTTTTCTGTAGTGGGTGGAGCCTGCCGGGCCCCTCCCACAGCTCTGCTCTCTCTCCTTCTGCAGGGTGACTGGTCTTGTCTCCGCCCCCTCTTGTCGGTTTCTGTAGTGGGTGGAACCTTCTGGGCTCCTCCCACAGCTCTGTTCTCTCTCCTTCTGCAGGGTGACTGGTCTTGTCCCCGCCCCCTCCTGTAGTTTTCTGTAGTGGGTGGAGCCTGCCGGGCCCCTCCCACAGCTCTGCTCTCTCTCCTTCTGCAGGGTGACTGGTCTTGTCTCCGCCCCCTCTTGTCGGTTTCTGTAGTGGGTGGAACCTTCTGGGCTCCTCCCACAGCTCTGTTCTCTCTCCTTCTGCAGGGTGACTGGTCTTGTCCCCGCCCCCTCTTGTCGGTTTCTGTAGTGGGTGGAGCCTTCTGGGCCCCTCCCACATCTTTGCTCTCTGCACAGGCTTTGCACAGCACAGTGATGATGTTGCTGATAATTTTACAAGGTAATATCTGGGTTTGAAAGGACATTTATCGCACAGAGTGAATGTATAATAAATATGTACAGCGCTGTGTAAATTGGCGGCACTATATAGGTACCTGTAATAAATAAATATATAAATATCTTTTTGGGCTTTTGCGGAATATATTGAAATGGAAGTGTTTGTGTTCGGAGTTCAGCTTTACCATCCCCTCTTCCTCTTTCTTCAGGAAAGAGTTCAGAATAAAGTTAGGCTGGGGGGTAAAAATGCGTCCACAAGCACAAGTCTAAGGCCAGTCCTACATACAGCAAACACTCGCTTATAAAATGGGGATTCTTAGTTTGCATATATTACAATAGAGTAGGGATTTGCCACAGAGAGAGGGATCACATTTGGCCGGCTGGAATATCTATTGCAATTGATGGTAACTAGGAATCGACATTTTACAAACTAAGGTTTGGGTTAACCCCCCCTCATTTTCTCATGTGTTGTATATAGGAAGCTATTTGGGCCCCGAACACTCAGAGAGAGGATTTCCCTTTGCTTTAGAAAGATGTCGTCTCACTTCCTGTTGTGTCACCAGGACAGGAAGTGAAGGGAAATCTCCCCGATGGGGACACATGCAGAGTTTTGCCTCTAGTTATGCTGTGTGTGTCGGTGTGTTCCTTGGCTGTGCTGTCACCTTCACACACAGGACAATCTTATCTGGAGGTGTCAGTACATAGGGAGGGGTGTGAAGGTCACAGGAAGGTGTTGGGATCCGATGTCTCTCAGCACACAGATAGGAAATATTATTATTGGAATGTTTATCTGGAAGTCCTTATCACCGGATGACCTTTACACAGTTCCCTGCCCCCGCTCTTCTACATACAGCCGCTGGGCAGTCCTGGCAGGGACCGCATCTCCTGCTGGGACTTGTAGTTCTCTGTAGGCCGGCTCTGAGTTCACTTGTCCAGTCTGACCCATTCCATAGTATAGGCAACCCTAACTAGGGTGCAGGTAAGTCACAGAGGAATACTGCTGTGCTATAAGAGACTGCAGGTAAGTCACAGAGGAATACTGCTGTGCTACAAGAGACTGCAGGTAAGTCACAGAGGAATACTGCTGTGCTACAAGAGACTGCGAGAGACTGCAGGTAAGTCACAGAGGAATACTGCTATAAGAGACTGCTAGAGACTGCAGGTAAGTTATAGAGGAATACTGCTGTGCTACAAGAGACTGCTAGAGACTGCAGGTAAGTCACAGAGGAATACTGCTGTGCTATAAGAGACTGCGAGAGACTGCAGGTAAGTTATAGAGGAATACTGCTGTGCTACAAGAGACTGCTAGAGACTGCAGGTAAGTTACAGAGGAATACTGCTGTGCTACAAGAGACTGCTAGAGACTGCAGGTAAGTTATAGAGGAATACTGCTGTGCTACAAGAGACTGCTAGAGACTGCAGGTAAGTTACAGAGGAATACTGCTGTGCTACAAGAGACTGCTAGAGACTGCAGGTAAGTTACAGAGGAATACTGCTGTGCTACAAGAGACTGCTAGAGACTGCAGGTAAGTTACAGAGGAATACTGCTGTGCTACAAGAGACTGCTAGAGACTGCAGGTAAGTTACAGAGGAATACTGCTGTGCTACAAGAGACTGCAAGAGACTGCGAGAGACTGCTGCCCACTTACAGTAGACTGCTAAAGTTTGCTGCCAAGTTAAAAGGAGACCACCAGGGAACTGCTGCTAAGTTACAGCAGACTGCTAAAGACTACTGCCAAGTTCTGGAGACTGCTAGAGACGGCTGCCAAGGGACAGGACAATGCTAGAGACTACTACAAAGTCACAGGAAACAGCTAGAGTCTGCCAAGTTACCAGACAGCACTAGAGATCGCTGCCAAGTCACAGGAGGCAGTACAGGTAAGTTACAGAAGTGTTACAAGAGACTGCGAGAGACTTCTGCCCACTTACAGTAGACTGCCTAAGATTGGTGCCAAGTTCTGAAGATAACTAGAGACCGCCGCCAAGTTACAGGAGAGTATTGGAGACTACAATGTGACAGGAGATTGCTGGAGACTGCAGGCAAGTTACAGAAGAATACCGATGTGCTACAAGAGACTGCGAGAGTCTTCTGCCCACTTACAGCTGACAGCTGAAGATTGCTGCCAAGTTATAGGAGAATAATAGAGACTGCTGGAGAGTCTTCAGGAAACGTCTGCTACGTTACAGTGGAGTGCTAGAGACTGCTGCCAAGTTACCTTAGACTGCTAGTGAATGTGATCTTATTACTGGAGACTGCAGCCATGTAAAGTACGGGCCGGGTGGAAGGTGTCATTTATTTATTATGATGTCATAACCATGGAAGGGGCGTCCCCAACCTGTAATCCATCAGTCATCATTCCCATCCCCCCCCCCCCCCCCCATTCATTCCTGGCTGAGAGGTGACACCGGCGGAGGAAGTGTGCTGTGTAGGGGGAGGGGACACCGTGAATAGAGGGTCACACATGGCACAGGTGGGAGGAGGAGAATGCTGTAAACCTTTTCACATTGTAATCACATCGTTACATTATAATGATTGAAATGATACATTGTGATGAAGAAACGAAATTGTGACGTAGAATCAGCCCCTCCCCCGTCATGTTCATCCCCAATGTCAGAGTTCAGGTCCGGGGAGGCAGCAGAGTCCTCCTGGGGGTAACCAGTATAACCCGGGGGGCGAGATCCTCAGTGACCCTGGAGGGGGAGGAGTCCTCAGGGGTAACCAATATGACCATGGGGGGTGAGATCCTCGGTGACCCTGGAGGGGGAGGAGTCCTCAGGGGTAACCAGTATGACCATGGGGGGTGAGATCCTCGGTGACCCTGGAGGGGGAGGAGTCCTCAGGGGTAACCAGTATGTCCATGGGGAGCGAGATCCTCGGTGACCCTGGAGGGGGAGGAGTCCTCAGGAGTAACCAGTATGACCATGTGGGGGGGATCCTCGGTGACCCTGGAGGGGGAGGAGTCCTCAGGGGTAACCAATATGACCATGGGGGGTGAGATCCTCGGTGACCCTGGAGGGGGAGGAGTCCTCAGGGGTAACCAGTATGACCATGGGGGGTGAGATCCTCGGTGACCCTGGAGGGGGAGGAGTCCTCAGGGGTAACCAGTATGACCATGTGGGGAGCGAGATCCTCGGTGACCCTGGAGGGGGAGGAGTCCTCAGGAGTAACCAGTATGACCATGTGGGGGGGATCCTCGGTGACCCTGGAGGGGGAGGAGTCCTCAGGGGTAACCAGTATGACCATGTGGGGGGGATCCTCGATGACCCTGGAGGGGGAGGAGTCCTCAGGGGTAACCAGTATGACCATGTGGGGGGGATCCTCGGTGACCCTGGAGGGGGAGGAGTCCTCAGGGGTAACCAGTATGACCATGGGGGGCGAGATCCTCGGTGACCCTGAAGGGGGAGGAGTCCTCAGGGGTAACCAGTATGACCATGTGGGGGGGGGATCCTCGGTGACCCTGGAGGGGGAGGAGTCCTCAGGGGTAACCAGTATGACCATGTGGGGGGGGATCCTCGGTGACCCTGGAGGGGGAGGAGTCCTCAGGGGTAACCAGTATGACCATGTGGGGGGGATCCTCGATGACCCTGGAGGGGGAGGAGTCCTCAGGGGTAACCAGTATGACCATGTGGGGGGGGATCCTCGGTGACCCTGGAGGGGGAGGAGTCCTCAGGGGTAACCAGTATGACCATGTGGGGGGGGATCCTCGGTGACCCTGGAGGGGGTGGAGTCCTCAGGGGTAACCAGTATGACCATGGGGGGGATCCTCGGTGACCCTGGGGGGAGGAGTCCTCAGGGGTAACCAGTATGACCATGTGGGGGGGATCCTCGGTGACCCTGGAGGGGGAGGAGTCCTCAGGGGTAACCAGTATGACCATGGGGGGGATCCTCGGTGACCCTGGAGGGGGAGGAGTCCTCAGGGGTAACCAGTATGACCATGTGGGGGGGGATCCTCGGTGACCCTGGAGGGGGTGGAGTCCTCAGGGGTAACCAGTATGACCATGTGGGGGGGGGATCCTCGGTGACCCTGGAGGGGGAGGAGTCCTCAGGGGTAACCAGTATGACCATGTGGGGGGGATCCTCGGTGACCCTGGAGGGGGAGGAGTCCTCAGGGGTAACCAGTATGACCATGTGGGGGGGATCCTTGGTGACCCTGGAGGGGGAGGAGTCCTCAGGGGTAACCAGTATGACCATGTGGGGGAGGGGGGATCCTTGGTGACCCTGGAGGGGTGAATGAGTCCTGGGATGGGATATTCTGTATTGGTAAGTTTTCAGCCACGTCTTCTTTATTCTCTCTTTGATTGGCCCCGCCAGCAGGTGAAGGGGGCCCCTTAGGATTTTTGCGCTCAGAAGCAGTGGAACTTCGTGGGCGGGGCTCAGTACCTCATATGGTAATGATTGCCACACCCCCGTCCCCCCCCCTCCAGCGTGTCCAAACTGCTGCATGCAGCACCTGAAGGTCCCGGCGCTCAGGACAGGTGAAATCCATTCCTGTGGAACTATAACTCCCAGAATTCCCACCTCTGGGGCCCCCAGCGTGTTATTATTTGGACTTTATATGGAGACACCATAAAACCTGACTGGGCCCTGGAGATCCCCCCATATGGCGGACCCTCATTTAATTATAATCATAACTGAAACTGGAACTTAAAAAAAAAAATAAAAACTGAAATTGTGTCCCCATCAGGGAGATTTCCCTTCACTTCCTGTCCTGGTGACACAACAGGAAGTGAGGAGAACCCCCTCTCCCTCCATACAGTGATTTGCATGTCAGAGATATTGTCCTGGCTTTGCTAGCAGAGTTTGACGGACCCCGGGGCCCTGAGACCATCGCTCTGGCGTACGTGGCACTTGCTCCCGGCTGGCACGGTGTGGGTGGGGGATGTAGAAATCCACATCTCCTTATCATGTAGATAATGGCGGTGGATTTGTCAAGTCAGGGTGGAGCGCGTCGGTGTCACCTGACATCATTGTCTTATGTGAAGGTTCAGGGATGGAGAGCGGAGGAAGACGAGCGCCCCCCCCCCACCCAGAACCGATCGTTACTGACTCTGCCTGGGAGTCTCCCTCCTCCTGCTGCAATAAATGGAGCCCCTCTACAGATATTTTTCCACAATTTTATGAATCAATTTTGCCTCCTGAATATGTCGTTCTGTAAATCCCCCCCCCCCAATCCCGGATAACACACGGATATCGTCTCTCTGTCCATCAACTCCACCTCCTATCAGCACGTTCACCCTCAGCACATGTGCATGTCATAGAACCTGATTGGCTCTGAGGTCTGGCCCTCCCACCTCCAGCCTGCTGTGCAGAGTACCACAGGAGGACAATATGAAAACAGATTCATGGACTTATATTGGCTGCAAAATTCTTCTCTCTTCTCTTCTCTTCTCTTCTCTTCTCTTCTCTTCTCTTCTCTTCTCTTCTCTTATCCCTTCTCCCTTCTCTTCTCCCTTCTCTTCTTCTCTTCTCCCTTCTCCATTCTCTTCTCCCTTCTCTCCTCCCTTCTCTTCTCTTCTCCCTTCTCTTCTTCTCTTCTCCCTTCTCTTCTCTCTTCTCTTCTCACTTCTCTCCTCCCTTCTCTTCTCCATTCTCTTCTCTTCTCCCTTCTCTTCTTCTCTTCTCCCTTCTCTTCTCTCTTCTCTTCTCCCTTCTCTTCTTCTCTTCTCCCTTCTCTTCTCTCTCCTCTTCTCACTTCTCTCCTCCCTTCTCTTCTCCATTCTCTCCTCCCTTCTCTTCTCCCTTCTCTCCTCCCTTCTCCCTTCTCTTCTCCCTTCTCTTCTCCCTTCTCTTCTTCTCTTCTCTTCTCCTTTCTCTTCTCCCTTCTCTCCTCCCTTCTCTTCTCCCTTCTCTCCTCCCTTTTCCCTTCTCTTCTCCCTTCTCCCTTCTCTTCTCCCTTCTCTTCTCCCTTCTCTTCTCCCTTCTCTTCTCCCTTCTCTTCTCCCTTTTCTTCTCCCTTCTCTCCTCCCTTCTCCCTTCTCGTCTTCTCTTCTCTTCTCCCTTCTCTTCTCCCTTCTCTCCTCCCTTCTCCCTTCTCTTCTTCTCTTCTCTTCTCCCTTCTCTTCTCCCTTCTCTTCTCTCTTCTCTCTTCTCTTCTCTTCTCTTCTCTTCTCTTCTTTTCTCTTCTCCCTTCTCTTCTCCTCTCCCCTCCCTTCTCTTCTCTTCTCCTTCTCTTCTCTTCTCCCTTCTCTTCTCTTCTCTTCTCTTCTCTTCTCTTCTCTTCTCTTCTCTTCTCTTCTCTTCTCTTCTCTTCTCTTCTCTTATCCCTTCTCCCTTCTCTTCTCCCTTCTCTTCTTCTCTTCTCCCTTCTCTTCTTCTCTTCTCCCTTCTCCATTCTCTTCTCCCTTCTCTTCTCCCTTCTCTTCTCCCTTCTCTTCTCCCTTCTCTTCTCTTCTCCCTTCTCTTCTCTTCTCCCTTCTCTTCTCTTCTCCCTTCTCTTCTTCTCTTCTTCTCTTCTCCCTTCTCTTCTCTTCTCCCTCCTCATCTCCCTTCTCTTCTCCCTTCTCTTCTTCTCTTCTCCCTCCTCGTCTCCCTTCTCTTCTCCCTTCTCTTCTTCTCTTCTCCCTTCTCCATTCTCTTCTCCCTTCTCTTCTCCCTTCTCTTCTCCATTCTCTCCTCCCTTCTCTTCTCCCTTCTCTCCTCCCTTCTCTTCTCCCTTCTCTCCTCCCTTTTCCCTTCTCTTCTCCCTTCTCTTCTCTTCTCCCTTCTCTTCTTCTCTTCTTCTCTTCTCCCTTCTCTTCTCTTCTCCCTCCTCATCTCCCTTCTCTTCTCCCTTCTCTTCTTCTCTTCTCCCTCCTCGTCTCCCTTCTCTTCTCCCTTCTCTTCTTCTCTTCTCCCTTCTCCATTCTCTTCTCCCTTCTCTTCTCCCTTCTCTTCTCCATTCTCTCCTCCCTTCTCTTCTCCCTTCTCTCCTCCCTTCTCTTCTCCCTTCTCTCCTCCCTTCTCTTCTCCCTTCTCTCCTCCCTTCTCTTCTCCCTTCTCTCCTCCCTTTTCCCTTCTCTTCTCCCTTCTCCCTTCTCTTCTCCCTTCTCTTCTCCCTTCTCTCCTCCCTTCTCTTCTCCCTTCTCTCCTCCCTTCTCTCCTCCCTTCTCCCTTCTCTCCTTCCTTCTCTTCTCTTCTTTTCTCTTCTCCCTTCTCTTCTCCTCTCCCTCTCCCTTCTCTTCTCTTCTCTTCTCTTCTCTTCTCTTCTCTTCTCTTCTCTTCTCTTCTCTTCTCTTCTCTTCTCTTCTCTTCTCTTCTCTTCTCTTCTCTTCTCTTCTCTTCTCTTCTCTTCTCTTCTCTTCTCTTCTCTTCTCTTCTCTTCTCTTCTCTTCTCTTCTTCTCCCACCCTTCCCTTCTCTTCCCTTCTCTCTCCTCCCTTCTCCTCTCCTCTCTTCTTCTTTTCTCTCTTCTTTTCTTATCCATAATTGGTGGAGGGGGGGCTCCTCTCTACATGTATGTGCCTGTCTGGCGGGGAGGGGGGGCTCCTCTACATGTAGAGACAGATGGGGGGGGCACCAGGAACGCTGCGGGTGACACAACTGCACAATGTCAGGACTGACGGTCCATCACAACGGCACGTTCACACAACACACAACAGACATGTCCGGACACAGCCGGGGGAGGGGGGACCACACGTGTGCGCAGCGTGCCATCCGGTGTAAATTCATTTTATTTTCCGCAGTAAGGCGGCACGACAAGGAGATTTCACCGCTAAACGACGGTTTGGTGTGATGTGTGAGGGGGAGGGAACATGTCGGTTGGGACGTACACGCACGGCGCGCAGATTGCAGGCGACCGATCGTTCTCTAATAAGCCGTCATACAAAGTAAATTGCGCCGAGATCTGGACACAAGTTGCGCTGCTGCAGTTTTCATGATTGTAAATCCATCGCTAAAGAAATGCGAAACTTCACAACGAATAAATGTGAATCTGCGAATAAGACGCAAATTGCATCAAAACTTCTGAAACCCGGACATTGGGGTCCCCGGACACCTGAATACCCCGCCCACAGTTCGCATTTCATCCGCAGCTTTCAGGGCAGGTGCGCCCAAATCATGCCCAATTTATGGGCTGATCTCACCCAGACTCCGCCTCCAAATCTGCAAGGACCGCCCATTGCACTTACTGGATGAGTTAGTTATACTTAGACCCCGCCTCTAAATCTGAAAGGACCGCCCATTGCACTTACTTGATGGCTTGGTTCTGCTCAGATCCCGCCTCTAAATCTGAAAAGACCGCCCATTGCACTTGATGTGTTGGTTCCACTCAGACCCCGCCTCTAAATCTGAAAAGACCGCCCATTGCACTTACTTGATGGGCTGGTTCCACTCAGACCTCGCCTCCAAATCTGCAGAGACCACCCATTGCACCCACGTGATGGGCTGGTTCCACTCACCCCGCCTCCAAATTTGTCAAAGACAGGATGATTGTACAGACAAGCTCCACCTTTTATGATTAAAAAGCTGACCCTGAGCTCCAATCAGTGACTGTGCCTAGGCTGAGATGATGTCATCAGTCTGCTGCAGGCAGGAGGAAGCATTTCCTCAGTCTCCCCTCCCCCCAGTGATCAGACTGTACATTGTAACTTTGCAGCAATCACAGTGTGAGGGGCTGCAGCAGGGGCTGATCTGTGTCAGACATTTGGATTGAACAGAGCTCCGTGAGATGTTCAAAGCTTGGGAGATCTTTTTTATAACCTAACCCTGCTTTATACTTCTCCACAACTTTATCCCTGACCTGTCTGGTGTGTTCCTTGGCCTTCATGATGCTGTTTGTTCACTAAGGTTCTCTAACAAACCTCTGAGGGCTTCACAGAACAGCTGTATTTATACTGAGATTAAATGACACACAGGTGGACTCTATTTACGAATTAGGTGACTTCTGAAGACAATTGGTTCCTCTAGATTTTAGTTATCAGAGTAAAGGGGGCTGAATACAAATGCCCCCCCCCCCCACACTTTTCACATATTTATTTGTATCATTTATCATTTTCCTTCCACTTCACAATTATGTGACACTTTGTGTTGGTCTATCACATAAAATCCCAATAAAATACATTTATGTTTTTGGTTGTAACAAAATGTGGAGAATTTCAAGGGGTGTGAATACTTTTTCCAGGCACTATAGTGTACGCCGGCTCTGGTTGTGGTGCCCGCCATGCTCTGTACACGGGCAGCCCGGCTCCTCCAGGTGTCAGGAAATCCGGCACCGGAGCTCTTTGTAGTCGGCGGAGTGTAATTATAACTTCCCGGGAAGGCAGCTGCCCCCTGGAATGTGCCACCCAGACAGACCCACCTGTGTTTAGGGCAAAGCAGCAGCTGGCACACGTCACCTTCAAAGGGGGGAGAGCGTCCTTCCATCTGTGCCACGCCGGGGGTGCCTGTCCTTGTGGGAGGGGGGGGGGGCGGGCTGGGGCGTAAGCACAAGAGGCAACCGCCTGGAGGGCTTCAGCAAGACGAGGGGGGGGGGGCAGAGATTAGGCAGAACCTAGGCCTATATTTTGAACTTGTGGCCTTAGGTGTCCCTCTGCCAGGTATTTATTTCCTCTCACAAAGATCACAAGACTCCCCCTGACATACTTCCACCTGCTTCTTTCAAACGGCACCATATTTGTTCAGGCATCACCCGGGGTCACCATGTTGGAATGAGATGTTGGCTCAGAGATGACACAATCATTTAAATCAAATATACAATTACATTGTAACAACACCTATTCCTTTCCTTTAACAAAGACCAGCCGCCTCTTCTAACTCACTCCAGGTTGCTGTGCACCCTCCATGCACCCTCAATGCACCCTCCATGCACCCTCCATGCACCCTCCATGCACCCTCCATGCACCTGCACAGCTAGAAATCTCAATTTTTACGGGGGATGGTCAGCACTGTGCCGGGCCCGGCATTAACCTTGAAGGCCGATTGAGAGGTGTCAGGCGCTCTCCACTTTGACCTCCCATGTACTTCGCCCCGAAGAGTTTTCACAGCTCGCAGGCCGCTAACAATGACACTGGGATTACCGGCTCCGGCCTGAACCGGTCCGACTGGCTGCTGGATGTCTACCAAAGTTGACATTGCTGAGAGCAACAAGGAGGAATGTGAGACAAAATACTCCAATCCCCCCCCACATCTATAGCTCTGACATATACCGCAGCTCTGTATAGAGTACACTGAGCCAATCACATCAGTCTCTGTACAGAGGAGCTTACACTCTAATGTCCCCTCCCCCACAGTCACATCAGTCTCTATACAGAGGAGCTTACACTCTAATGTCCCCTCCCCCACAGTCACATCAGTCTCTGTACAGAGGAGCTTACACTCTAATGTCCCCTCCCCCACAATCACATCAGTCTCTGTACAGAGGAGCTTACACTCTAATGTCCCCTCCCCCACAGTCACACACTATTATTATTATACATTTATATAGCTCTGACATATACCACAGTGCTGTACAGAGTACACTGAGCCAATCACATCAGTCTCTGCACCAGAGGAGCTTCTTCACCATATGGTGCTGTTTTGCAAGGTGCTGTAGGGTCACTCTGCTTTGGTCTCAGCTGGAGGAGGCATCAAGCCTGGGCCTGTGCTGCAGGCTTCTCCCCCAACCATCATGCAGTGGGTGGGGGGAGATGAAGGTGGGGGCTCTCCAGAGGCACTGAGGCCTACTCCATGTGCTCAAGCTGCAATGGATCCCGGGCCTGTCCCTATGCAAGAGGAGTCCTTACCAGTCTTCCAGGATAAAGTGGTGAACAGACTTCGCTGCATTGCTAAAGAGGAACAGAAACTTGCTGTCATGAAAGAAGATCTCAGGAAAAAGAAATCCCTGCACAGTAAGTCTGGAAACAGTAAGAGGGAAGTCTCCATAGCTGAGGTCTCTGGAGGAGGCATTGAAAAACCAGGAGAAGTTGGCCACCTCTCTGAAGGAGAGCACCGGTGTGTTCAGAGAAAAGTGTGAGAATAAGGAGAGATTCCAACAGATGAAGGAGAGTGCCTGTGCCAGTACCAGCCAGAGGGTGGATGCCAGTGCAACGTCGGCAGCATGGATGGGGAGTAAGGAAGTGGCTTTGTCAGATGAGGATCATGATAATGGAGTGCTTGCTGAAAATCTCTTTTTGTGTGTGGAGGACTTTTCTGAGATTGAACCTGCCAACAGATCCTTGCAATCAGCAGGGAATGCAGGAGGAGATGGTGTGTATCCGGACAGAGAAGTTTCTGCTGGCTGCAAGGAGTCCCACATGGACACTAATGGGGCGTACACACGGTCGGACTTTTCGACCGGACTGGTCTGACGGACGCCGACTGACCAAATCCGGCGGACAATCCGATCGTGTGTGGGCTTCACCGGACCTTCAGCGGACTTTTCCAGTCGCAAATCTGATGGACTTTAGATTTGGAACATGCTTCAAATCTTTACGTCGTAACTCCGCCGGACCCAGAAATCCGCTCGTCTGTATGCTAGTCCGACGGACAAAAACCCCACGCTAGGGCAGCTATTGGCTACTGGCTATCAACTTCCTTATTTTACTCCGGTGTACGTCATCACGTATGAATCCGTCGGACTGGTGTGATCGTGTGTAGGCAAGTCCGTTCGTTAGAAAGTCCGTCGGAAGTCCGTCGAAAGTCCGGTGGAAAGTCTGTCGGACCAGTCCGGTCGAAAAGTCTGCCCGTGTGTACGCGGCATAACAGTGCAGAGCAGGAATGTCGCATGAACATTAAAACTGCAGAGCAGGAGATCCGGATGAATGCTGAAACAGCTGGTGTTTTTTCTAAATGGAAGAATTTACTTGATGACAGGCCTGCTGGTATCTGTGGTACCTCTGGGACTATGGTGAGCGGGACTGTTGTGCTGGAGGGGAGGAGGGAGGATCAAGTGGTGGGTAATTTACCAAACCAGATTTCAGAGGTTCCTATGCAGCCAGTTAATGTGTCATCTGTCCCAGTTAGGAGTTATGCTAAGGCTGTGTCGGGACAAAGTCATGCTGCTGGTGGTGGAAGGGAGCCAGTTGTGCGACTTTCACCTAACGCACCTTCTTCCATTAAACGCAGCAATGTGGTACAGCTCAGGTGGGAAGGAGGAGGTATTCCATCTATCAGGAGGGTGGTTGTGGATAAGATCCTAGCCATGGGGTTTAAGGCAGAGGATATTTATGCTCTTATCCGTCCGGCTGGTTCCTATGAATATGATTTATTCTTTGTGTGTCCAGAGTCGCTGGATCTGTTTTGGGAGCGGTTTGAGCATGTATATAGGGACTAGCCGGACTGGAAGGGGCTTGTCCCTAAGGTAATCTCACGACAGCTCTTGATTAAGAATGTGACTATCCCGACTAGGAATGAGTCTATACCCCCCGATGATTTATGGGTCTGGTTGAGGAGGTTTGGTGAAACTTTGTGCCCGCTAAAAAAGATTGAGGATGAGAGGAATCTGGACGGGTGGGTGGTCGGTGTCAATGAGGTTGAGTGTGTGTGGGAATGTGGTCCAGCATTTTCCCTCCTCTGCCTTTATTGGTAGAGATAGAATTACTGTCTTCTACCCTGGTCAACCTAAACTGTGCCATAAATGTGGAGTCAAGGGACATTTCTCCTCTAAATGTCCAGAACAGAAGTGCTCTTTGTTCCAGGAACTGGGGCATCTGGCAAGGGGACTGTAACATCATTAAATGTAACCTATGTGATAAGGTTGGTCACCCTTATAGCCGGTGCTCTGAGGCTTTGCACAATAAGCCTGAGTTAGTGGAGGAATTCTTCTGTCCAGATAGAGAAGAGTCTGGGTTGGTGGAGGTTGTACCATGGGATCCTAGTGTCTCTGTCCCGTCAGAATCTGTGCCTGTGAGGCCCCAGTCTGTGGTGTCAGTGTCCCCCCAGTCTGTGGTGTCAGTGTCCCCCCAGTCTGTGGTGTCAGTGTCCCCCCAGTCTGTGGTGTCAGTGTCCCCCCAGTCTGTGGTGTCAGTGTCCCCCCAGTCTGTGGTGTCAGTGTCCCCCCAGTCTGTGGTGTCAGTGTCCCCCCAGTCTGGGGGGTGGGGGGGTGGGAAGGGAATGAGAGTGGTTGGTGCAGAATGCAAGGTGAATGATGTGGAAGTCGGGGTGAATGATGGGGGAGGGGTTAATGGGGGGGTTTTGGAATCGCATCCTGATAGCAATTAAGTCTCAAAATGTTTCTTAGCCTGGATTGTGTTTAAGTTGAGGTTCGGGGTTTGTCGTCTCTTTTTTGTTGTCATTAAAATATATTTCTTAATATGTTATCTTGTCAGGAAACAGTTTTCTTTACTTGCTGTTGTTTATTTTTCTATAAATATGTTTTTATTAATAAGCTGTATGCTTTTTTTAATAAACAAAAATTTACACTCTAATGTCCCCTCCCCCACAGTCACACACTATTATACATTTCTATAGCACTGACATATACCGCAGTGCTGTACAGAGATCACTGAGCCAATCACATCAGTCTCTGTACCAGAGGAGCTTACACTCTAATGTCTGGGGTACATCCCAGTATGGGATGAGGTGGAGATTGGGAGTGAGTGGCACTGAGTTACTTGTCCAGTCTCAGAGTTTAGGAAGGTGTCAGGCTTTGGTTCCCTTCCTGAGGGTGACCACCGCCTGGACTCTTTGACTTTATGTGAATGTTCTCAGATGTTGTCACGTTTCGTGTCCCCAGGCGGGGGTTTTATGGCACTGTGGACAGGACGGTCCATTCCTCGGCGTACAGTCAGCGCTCTCTTTCCCAGCAGAGTCCCGGGGAGTTCCGGGCAGTAAAGGGGAAAATAATTGCCGGTGACGGGACTGGACACATCCCGCTGTTTTGTGTCCCTGTAATGTCACCGGAGAGGATTGTGCAGCTTGTAAAAGGCCTGACACATCGACACCTGAGAAATGACTGCTGGCTGCCCGGGAGATGTCCAATATGGGGGGGGGGGATTGTTCAACACAGACAGTCAGGAGTAATGTACCGTCATTTTTGTTGCTCCCAAATACGAGATGGGCATCTCACCAACTGAGGTCAAGACCAAATCCAGCAAGGGCAAATGTCACAGGCCAATCGATCAACAACATGGTGGTCATGGGACTTCACCGATCAAAACATGGTGGTCATGGGACTTCACCAATCAATAACATGACAGTCATGGGACTTCACCGATCAATAACATGGTGGTCATGGGACTTCACCAATCAACAACATCACAGTCATGGGACTTCACCAATCAATAACATGGTGGTCATGGGACTTCACCGATCAATAACATGGTGGTCATGGAACTTCACCAGTCAACAACATGACAGTCATGGGACTTCACCGATCAATAACATGGTGGTCATGGAACTTCACCAGTCAACAACATGACAGTCATGGGACTTCACCAATCAATAACATGGTGGTCATGGGACTTCACCAATCAATAACATGGTGGTCATGGGACTTCACCAATCAATAAAATGGTGGTCATGGGACTTCACCGATCAATAACATGGTGGTCACGAGACTTCACCAATCAACAACATGGTGGTCATGGGACCTCACCGGGTTTATAAAGAAGGGTGAACTGATGAGCGCTCCACTCTCTCAGGAGGAACAATGCTGAACCAACACAATCCCCATATCCCTCTGTGTGAATGTCCCCCACCGTGTGAATGTCCCTGCACTGTGTGAATGTCATTACTCTGTGTGAATGTCACCGTCAGGTACACAGCGAGCTGGAGCCTCTCTATTGAATGTCAGCTCCAGATAAAGGAAATGTCAGATAAAGGGGATCAGAGGAGGCCGCGGAACCGCGCCGCTCACATCAAAGGCAGCAGGAAAGAGCGATATCTAAAACAAACAGCGGCCTCACCGCAACCCAGCGAGACAGGGCACCTGAGCAAAGGAAGCGGCTATTTATAACACTCAGATTCCTATCTGAGAGAGACGCTTCCTGCCCCTCGAGGGGGCCCTGACTGCCATAGAATCGCACTGGTGGGACCCGAATCCTGGAGACCAATGTTACCAACCTACCAGACTGAAATTTACTGACATGTCACCCAAAATTTACTGACACCACACTCAGATTTTACTGACACAGCCAAATTTTTACTGACATTTTCAAAAGTTACAAAGTTACGGCTGTAAGTGCAAATTTCAGTATTTAGGCAACAAGTACAATGTGCGATTAGCCAATGCTCGCTTCCTTGTATACAGCCAATGCTCGCTTCCCCGTATACAGCCAACGTTCCCTTCCCCGTATACAGCCAACGCTCGCTTCCCCGTATACAGCCAACGTTCCCTTCCCCGTATACAGCCAACGCTCGCCTCTCCGTATACAGCCAACGCTCGCCTCTCAGTATACAGCCAACGCTCGCTTCCTCGTATACAGCCAACACTCGCCTCTCCGTATACAGCCAACGCTCGCTTCCCCGTACACAGCCAGCACTCGCTTCCCCGTATACAGCCAACTCTCCCTTCCCCATATACAGCCAACGCTCGCTTCCCTGTATACAGCCAACGCTCCCTTCCCCATGTACAGCCAACGCTCGCTTCCCGGTATACAGCCAACGCTCGCTTCCCCGTATACAGCCAACACTCCCTTCCCCGTATACAGCCAACACTCCCTTCCCCGTATACTGCCAACGCTCGCTTCCCCTTACACAGCCAATGCTCGCTTCCGCATATACAGCCAACGCTCACTTCCTCATATACAGCCAATGCTCGCTTCCCCTTACACAGCCAACAATCACTTCCCCGCACACAGCCAAGGCTCGCTTCCCCGCATACAGCCAATGCTCGCTTCCCCATATAGAGCCAACGCTCGCTTCCCCATATACAGCCAACGCTCGCTTCCCCGTATACAGCCAACGCTCGCTTCCCCGTATACAGCCAACGCTCGCTTCCTCGTATACAGCCAACGCTCTCTTCCTCGTATACAGCCAACGCTCGCTTCCCTGTATACAGCCAACGCTCGCTACGCTCGCTTCCCCGTATACAGCCAACGCTCGCTTCCCCATATACAGCCAACGCGTCGCTTTCCCGTATACAGCCAACGCTCGCTTCCCCGTATACAGCCAACGCTCGCTTCCTCGTATACAGCCAACGCTCGCTTCCTCGTATACAGCCAACGCTCGCTTCCCTGTATACAGCCAACGCTCGCTACGCTCGCTTCCCCGTATACAGCCAACGCTCGCTTCCCTGTATACAGCCAACGCTCGCTTCCCCGTATACAGCCAACGCTCGCTTCCCTGTATACAGCCAACGCTCGCTACGCTCGCTTCCCCGTGTACAGCCAACGCTCGCTTTCCCGTATACAGCCAACGCTCGCTTTCCCGTATACAGCCAATGCTCACTTCCCTGTATACATGTTGCGTAAATGACCAATCGCTAGCACATTGTGAGACGCACTGACGCAGGTCTGAGCAGAAATTCGTCCCTCGCAGCCAGAGATCACTTACAGCCGGTGACAGCTGAGATGAGGCGAGTAATGAGCCGTCCCCCCCCCCCCGGGACAGAGCTGTGCAGGGAGAGCCGCCAAGACTCCTCTAGTCATATATGAGGAAGGATTAGAGAGCCGGAATCCTGGAACAAACGCCCCCCCCCCCTCGGGAGTGACAACTATATACACAGCTTAATCCGCTCAGGGGCCACAGAAGGGCCAATCTACACAAAGGGGGGAGCTCTATCACACCTCCCCTAATATACGGCCCGTGACGTGAATATCAAACGACCAGCGTGGAGGTGGGAGGATTGTGGATGTTTGTAACTTGCTAACTGTGGCCCATTGGGGAGATTTCACTCTACTTCCTGTCCTGGTGACACAACATGAAGTGAGAGGCAATCCCCTCTTAGTTGTCACGTCACCAGAACAGGTGCCCCCATTGGAAGATTTCCCCCTCTGTTCCTGTTCTGGTGTCAACTTTCACATTTTGGATTTCCTATCACTTCCTGCCCTGGTGACAGGAAAGAATCAAGTGAATCTCCCCAGCGGGGACACAGACAGCAATAGTAGCTGACAGAGGGTCTAACCCTTCACCGCTCCTTCCAGAACTGATATAAAAAGGGTTTGGGCTTTAGATGACCTTTAAGAGCCCCACATACAGCCAAGATGTCGGGGTCACTGGCTTGCTGTGCGGAGCGGGAAGGGCCACCATTAATATGACTGCACAGTGACAACACGGGGGAAGGGTATTGGGCCCCTCTGGCCCCATCTGACCTCAGCTGGGGCTGTCACAGTTCGGTTCACACTTATGCGTTTTTCAGTGCGTTTTGCAGAAACACACTACGGTCCATTTAACATGGTTTGCTATGGGACACGTTCTATGCGGTTTTGGAAAGGTTTTTTTTTTTTCCCACAGCTGGTTGTATTTTGCATGTGATGGACTTTAATGGACTTTAATGGACCCACACCAAAAACGCAAGTGCTGCGTCTGACATGTTTGCAATGCGTTTTGCATTTTTTTTTTGCTTTACTTTTTTTGTTAATAGGAAAGTATGACAGTTCTGTTCATGGAGTGCGACTTTGATGCAACTTTATACTCTCTGGCACCCAAGTAGTCTCAAAGTCGTGCAGGAAACTTTATGTGTCCAAAGTTGCATGTTAGGATTAGGGTTAAGGGCTAGGGTAGGGTAAAGGTTAAGGCTAGGGTAGGGTAAAGGGCTAGGGTAAGGGTAAGGCTAGGGTAGGGTTAAGGCTAGGGTAGGGTAAAGGGCTAGGGTAAGACTAGGAAAGGGTTAAGGCTAGGGTAGGGTAAAGGGCTAGGGTAAGACTAGGGAAGGGTTAAGGCTAGGGTAGGGTAAAGGGCTAGGGTAAGACTAGGGAAGGGTTAAGGCTAGGGTAGGGTAAAGGGCTAGGGTAAGACTAGGGTAGGGTTAAGGCTAGGGTAGGGTAAAGGGCTAGGGTAAGACTAGGGAAGGGTTAAGGCTAGGGTAGGGTAAAGGGCTAGGGTAAGACTAGGGTAGGGTTAAGGTTAGGGTAGAGTAAAGGGCTAGGGTAAGACTAGGGTAGGGTTAAGGTTAGGGTAGAGTAAAGGGCTAGGGTAAGACTAGGGAAGGGTTAAGGCTAGGGTAGGGTAAAGGGCTAGGGTAAGACTAGGGAAGGGTTAAGGCTAGGGTAGGGTAAAGGGCTAGGGTAGGGTAGGGTAAAGGGCTAGCGTAAGACTAGGGTAGGGTTAAGGCTAGGGTAGGGTAAAGGGCTAGGGTAAGACTAGGGTAGGGTTAAGGCTAGGGTAGGGTAAAGGGCTAGGGTAAGACTAGGGAAGGGTTAAGGCTAGGGTAGGGTAAAGGGCTAGGGTAGGGTAGGGTAAAGGGCTAGCGTAAGACTAGGGTAGGGTTAAGGCTAGGGTAGGGTAAAGGGCTAGGGTAAGACTAGGGTAGGGTTAAGGCTCTTGTGGCTCCTCCGCCCCCTTCAGATAACCCACCTAGGAGAAGCGCTCTCCTGGGGGGAGGGGGATACCTTGCGGGTGCGCTCCCGAGTCCAGCCTTCAGTGTCCATAGCCGCCGAATGTATGACTCGGCCCCCCAGCGCACGCGTCATTGGATTTGATAGACAGCAGCGGGAGCCAATGGCTGCGCTGCTATCAATCTATCCAATCAAGTGCTGAGAACCCCGGGCAGAGGAACAGCGCGTCCCCGCCGTTGGAAATTCAAGGGCTCAGGTAAGTAAAACGGAGGGGGGGGGGGGGTTGGGGTTGAGGGGGCTGGGGGGCTGGTGACTGGCAGGTGTTTTTCACCTTAATGCATAGGATCCACAAGGGTTTACAACCCCTTTAAGGCTAGGGTAGGGTAAAGGGTAAGGACTAGGGTAAGGGTAAGGACTAGGGTAAGGGTAAGGACTAGGGTAAAGGGTAAGGACTAGGGTAAGGGTAAGGACTAGGGTAAGGGTTAAGGCTACTGGCAGAGTTGGTTGAACCCCCCCGCAGATGGCTCTGGACAGGTCACTGGTGGGATAGGTGGTTTCCTGCACTGCCTTCAGGTGACCACATGAGATTACGGGTGACCTGTCAGAAGTGATATTTATTTTTCCTCTTTTCTCCTCGTTGTTCTGTATGATTGGTTGCACTTTCCTTTCCAAGAGAGCTTGGAACTTGGAAATTGGATCTCAGGGGGTTATGCAACATATGGAACACTTCTCAGTCACTTGCTAGATGAGTTGGCTATACAGTTACTATCATTCATGTAATGCTATGAGGATTGAAACGCCTGTATTTCATGGACTGTATATACCTGTGCAACTGCACCATGTAATGCCTTGTGTTCTATTCAATCAAAATCTATTTGGTTGATTAAAAAAAAGGGCTAAAGCTAGGGTAGGGTAAAGGAGTAGGGTAAGGGTTAGGGCTTGGGTAGGGTAAAGGGTAAGGGTTAAGGCTAGGGTAAGGTTTAAGGCTAAGGTAGGGTTAAGGGCTAGGGTAGGATTAAGGCTGGGTTAAGGGTTAAGGCTAGAGTAGGGTAAAGGGCTAGGGTAGGGTTTAGGCTAGGGTAAGGGTTAAGGCTAAGGTAGGGTTAAGGCTAGGGTAGGGTGAAGGGCTAGGGTAAGGTTTAGGCTAGGGTAGGATAATGGGCTAGGGTAAGGGTTAAGGCTAGGGTAAGGGTTAGGGCTAGAGTAAGGGTTAAGGCTAAGGTAGGGTTAAGGCTGGGTAGGGTTAAGTGCTAGAGTAAGGGTTAAGGCTGGGTAGGGTAATGGGCTAGGTTTGGGTTAAGGCTAGGGTAGGGTAAAGGGCTAGGGTAAGGGTTAGGTTAAGGGGTAGGGTTAAGGGTAAGGGCTCAGGTTAGGGTTGAATGCACCAGTAAAACACATCACCTGCAGCCTGCATAGATGTGAAGCCAGGGTAGGGGGCGCTCTTGTGCTCATGACTCTGGTGCAGTGAAGACGCTGAGATGCGTTTTTAAAACTGATTTTCTTTTTTCTACTTTTTGTAAACTTCTCTCCAATTCTATTGGTGGATGCAGATTGTGACACATTAATATACATTGTAACATTTCTTTGTAACATTTTATCTCTATGTGCGCCCTCATGCAATGTTCTGGCGTAAAGGGGCGCATAGACAGGAATCGCATTCGTTGCGTCTTCGTGCTGAACAATCGACATCAGCACACTCGATGTGAATGAGCCCCAACAAGTCTTCTCTCCCCGGCCCCGCCCCCTTCATTGCCCTCCCCGCCCCCCTTCGTTGCCCGGCGTCTGTGACTTGAATCTCATTTGAAGGATCAATGGATTCCTCGCAATGAAAGGCGGTATTCTGTCCTCACCAGACGCCGCACTAGGGGGCGACCCCCCCCTCCCCCCTCCAACACAAATCCCCTAATCCTCCCCCCCATGGAGCCGCGGCTCTTTTATAATAACATTTTTTGAATACTTTCACGTTTTGCCGCCGCTTAGAGAAGGCGGAGATTATTTACCGGACAATTCTGAATTCTCTGGCAGCGCGGGGCTCATTCACACCACGAGGCGTCACCCAGCGCCGGCGGTTATTTTTTCCCACGCTCGTGTTTTTGGCTCGATTCAAATGTTTGCATATCAGGAACGCGGCATTCCTATTAAATGCGCCGCTATTTGGCAGATGCAAGGGGGGGGGGAGGGGGGCGCACCGTTACTTTCAGTCAAACGCTCGCAATTACTGAGTACCAGGGACGGGACAATGGGGGGGGGGCAGGAGGGGAGGCTGCCCTGGGCACTGGGGGTATCATGGTGAGCGGGGAGGGCACTGTGAGGACATTGGGGGGGCAGAGAATTTCTGTTGGGAGGGGGAATTTGGGAGGTAGCAAGTATTGCTCTAGGAGGGGACATTTGGGGGGAGGGGGGTGCTAGGAGTGGTGATTTAGGGGGATTGGGGGGAATTGGTGTTGGGCGTTGTGGGGGGGATGGGGGAAGATGATTTGTGATAGAAGAGGTGATATGGTGGGGGGGGGTATTATGCTAAGAGGGGACATTTTTGGGTAGGGATTTTTGCTAGTAAGAATGATTGTGGGGTATTTGTTGTAGAAGGTGGGATTTGAGGTGGGGGGGTGTTAGGGGTGGTGATTTAGGGGGATTGGGGGGAATTGGTGTTGGGCGTTGTGGGGGGGATGGGGGAAGAGGATTTGTGATAGAAGAGGTGATATGGTGGGGGGGGTGGGTATTATGCTAAGAGGGGGACATTTTTTGGGTAGGGGATTTTTGCTAGTAAGGATGATTGTGGGGTATTTGTTGTAGGAGGGGGGATTTGAGGTGGGGGGGTGTTAGGGTGGTGATTTCAGGGGATCTGTGTTGGAAGAGGGGATGAGGAAAGAGGATTTGTGCTGGGAGGGGGCAGTGCTAAAAGAGGTGATATGTGTGTGTGGGGGGAGGGAGTATGCTAAGAGGGGAACATTTTTGGGTAGGGGATTTTTGCTAGGGGGGGGGGGGTATTTGTGCTAGGAGAGGAAATTTAGGAGGGGGAGGATTTGTGATGGGGGGGGGGGGGAATTTGTGCTGGAAAGGGGGTTTGGATGGGGGGTATGCTCTGAGGGAAATTTTTTGTGTAGGGGATTTGTGCGAGTAGGGGGAGGATTTGTGATGGGGGGGGGATTATGCTAAGAGGGGACATTTTTTGGGGTAGGGGATTTTTGCTAGTGGGGGGGTATTTGTGCTAGGAGAGGAAATTTTGGAGGTGGAGGATTTGTGATTGGGGGGGGGGGGGGGTGCTGGGAAGGGGGTTTGGAGGGGGGGGGGTGTACTTGGGAGGAAAAGTTTTAGGAATAGAGGATTTGTGCTAAGAGGGGTGATTTTTGGGGGGGGGGGCATTTGTGCTGTGGGGGGGGGATCTGTGGGATGGGGGCAAAGATTTGTGCTGGGGGGGGAATCTCAGTAGGGGGTGGATGTGTATTGGGAGGAAGGGGGAATCTATGCTTAGGGGGGTAATCGTGCAGGGGGGAGGGGGGAATTTTGCTGATGCATATTGGGGGGGGCAGTTTGGCATGTTTTGCCCCGGGGGCTCTAGATGACATTGTCCCGGCACTGCCAAGTACCGATACCTTCGCGCTGCGATTTGAGGTCATACGAAATAATTGGGCTTAAATCGGACCGAAAAGAATCGCATGCGGATGGAACAGGAGTGCAGTGCGATTCCTCTGCGATTCGCATGCGGTTTCCAGCCCCGCTCTGGTGAGAAGTCACTATGGTAAGCCCGAGCTCAGACAGGAGCGGTGGGGGGAACCACATCCGATTTGGACAGGAATGGCACCGCATTTCCGTTCTAGCTGCATGCGATTCTTTGCAGTGCGATTTGAGCTCATTCATTCTGTATCGGCTGAAATCGCACCGCAAACGTATCGGTTTCAGGTAATCGGAGCAAATGCTTAGTATCGGTGCAACCATTCATTCTTGATGGCACCCCCCCCCCACACACGCATCGGCACCCATGTGCATTTAACCTAACACCAAACTGCGTGGTGCCGCTGCTTTATGTGGTTCAGTGCGGCGCATTTAAAAAAAAAAAAAAAGGATTTTCCTCCCTACAGGCGATGAGCGCGCATGCATGGGTGTTAAACAAGACCGGAGGGCAGCCCATTCATTTCCGGAGGGGGGGGGGGGGTGTCCTATGCGCGTGAAATTCGCAAAAATGGTGCAGACTTGATTTTTTTTTAAAAACCGCAAAGTACTCCTGTATTATGTGTTTTGGTGGGCGCTGGATGCGTGGGGGGGGGGGAGGGGCTAATAAAAACGAATGCCACCCGCATGTATTTGCTAAAGGAAAAGTGTTACCATGTGGTTCAGGAAAAAGCGCGATTTGGCTCACGTTCCCAGGACCGCACCTGCTAGAGTTTTTGGATCCTGCATTTCCAAACTGGGAAATCTTCGCTGCCTTCCCTCCGCACGTGCGCCAATCCTCCGTCTGATGGTAAAATATGGCGGTCGGGGGGGGGGGGCTGAATCGTAAAATGTATGGTCACTGCGATAGACTGGTTGGATTTTAAACACGCGCGCCCTCGTCCGCGCTGTGTCGCCCTCGTCCGCGCTGTGCCGCCCTCTTCCGCGCTGTGCCGCCCTCGTCCGCGCTGTGTCGCCCTCGTCCGCGCTGTGCCGCCCTCGTCCGCGCTGTGTCGCCCTCGTCCGCGCTGTGTCGCCCTCGTCCGCGCTGTGTCGCCCTCGTCCGCGCTGTGCCGCCCTCGTCCGCGCTGTGTCGCCCTCGTCCGCGCTGTGTCG